>NW_022142858.1:0-1339 GCF_007565055.1 Rhinopithecus roxellana | reverse complement strand
GAAGCTTCTCTTTAGTTATTATGTGAGGAGAATTCCTTTTTCACCCTAGCCCTCAATGAGCTCCCAAATATACCGTTGCAGAATCCACGAGAACAGTGTTAGCAAACTGTTCCAAGAAGGAAGGGTGAACTCTGTGTGTGAAGTCACACATCAGAAACAATCTCTCAGAAAGTTTCTCTGTTGATTATGTGAGGACATTTCCTTTTCCACCATGGGCCCCTATGGGCTACCAAATATCACTTTGCAGATCCACGAAAAGAGTGTTAGCAAACTGCTTCTTGAGGCAGAGATTGTAACTCTGTGAGATGAATTCACAGATCAGAAAGAATTTCTAAGAAAGCTCCTTTCACGTTTTGAACGGATGAAATTTCCTTTATCAGCGTAGGCCTCAATGCGATCCAAGGAAGCCCTTCTCAGCTTCCTCAAAGACAGTGTTAATGGACTGCTCCACGAAACATAAGTGTAACTCTGTGAGATGATTCACACATCACCAAGAAGTTTCTAAGAAAGCTTCTTTCTAGGTTTCCTCTCTGGATATTTCCTTTGTCACCGTCAGGTTCATTGCGCTATGAAATACCAAATTGCAGATTTCCAGAAAACTGTGTTAACAAACTGATCACTGAAGAGAAACGTGTAACTCTGAGAGTTGCATTCACACATGGCAATGCAGTTTCTCAGAAAGCTTCTCTTTAGTTATTATGTGAGGAGAATTCCTTTTTCACCCTAGCCCTCCATGAGCTCCCAAATATACCTTTGCAGAATCCACGAGAACAGTGTTAGCAAACTGTTCCAAGAAGGGAAGGGTGGAACTCTGTGTGATGAAGTCACACATCAGAAAGCAATCTCTCAGAAAGTTTCTCTGTAGTGATTATGTGAGGACATTTCCTTTTCCACCATGGGCCCCTATGGGCTACCAAATATCACTTTGCAGATTCCACGAAAGAGTGTTAGCAAACTGCTTCTTGAGGCAGCTTGTAACTCTGTGAGATGAATTCACAGATCAGAAAGAAGTTTCTCAGAAAGCTCTTTCACGTTTTGAACGGATGAAATTTCCTTTATCAGCGTAGGCCTCAATGCGATCCAAGGAAGCCCTTCTCAGCTTCCTCAAAGACAGTGTTAATGGACTGCTCCACGAAACAAGTGTAACTCTGTGAGATGAATTCACACATCACAAGAAGTTTCTAAGAAAGCTTCTTTCTAGGTTTCCTCTCTGGATATTTCCTTTGTCACCGTCAGGTTCATTGCGCTATGAAATACCAAATTGCAGATTTCCAGAAAACTGTGTTAACAAACTGATCATGAAGAGAAACGTGTAACTCTGTGAGTTGCATTCAACATG
>NW_022142857.1:0-26433 GCF_007565055.1 Rhinopithecus roxellana | reverse complement strand
GAAAATGTATAATCTAGTTCATTCTGGAGAATCTAAAGAGACCAACATATTCCCTGGTGAATGTCTTTCCTGATGTCATGAATTGTTGGGGAGTTTTCTGTAGGTAAGATCATCTGCAATTTTTACTTTTTCTTGGATTCAGTAAGCTCACTGTAAATTTATCTTCCAATGAATTACTTTTTAAATTCTCCCTGCTTATGTTAACCCACGTCAGTGTTGTTTACTTGCAATGTAAAAACAACAAACAACTTTAACTGATAACATCTTGCCTCTTGAATAACTAGCTTAATTTACTTAAGCTTTAATATTCTGTACTTCAAAGGCTCTGTGTAACTAAATATCTACCCTTCATTAAGTTGTAGATTTTGCTACTTAACAGAGAGTATGTTTTTCTCTACATGTGTGTTTTTTTCCAATCATAAACGTTGAGACTGGAATAAAGCAATTCATCTTACAATTATTCAAAAACCAGCATCTCACCTATATTTAGCCATTTTTTTCAGGAGTGAACAAACAGAGATTTGGTCCAAACGCTCAAGCCAGGATCTCTGTCTTGTGTGCTTTAACATTACAGAAAATTCCCCAAACTTTCATCTACCTGAAATAGTTCTTTCACCTATTTGTATGGTATCTGCATAAAAATAAAATTCTGGAGTGAAGGTGCTATGAATCCAAGAGGTCTAATGAAAATAAAAGTGGTACTTGGAGAGAATAATTTATTACATGTTGCTATCCTTTCATAGCAACACTTTCAGTGGGACTTTCTCATCATAATAGTGGTATAACATAGTCAAAGATTAAGCTCTGGCCAATGACACATAAGTAGATGTACCACATGACTTCCTGTAGAACGGGTTGTACATATGATGGCTGGAGTCCAGGTAGCTATCTTGTGCCATAAGATGGAAACTTCACCCTGAGATGTGTGGAGCAGCAAGAGAGAAGGAACCTGCATCCAGAGAACTTCATGAAGCTGCTCTGCCAGCCTTGGGCTTCCAAACTTTTTTAATATGTAAAAGGAAAGTAAATTTCTATCTTGCTTAAACTTTTGCTACTTGGATCTTCTGTCAGTTGCAAACACCATTTTCCTGAATTCTAAGTGATGTAGCTAGGTTTATACCAAATAAGGTACTTATCTGTTACTACTCCTGCCTCTCACCATCTGTGCATACCTTCCTCAGCCTCCTTGGGTGATCTTAAATACTGTACAGGATGAATCATTCTTAACTAACACAAACTACCATTAAATACACATAATAAACATGAACATTACATCTGGTTGCTGAGTGTTCCTACATAGGCGTGGAATTAAGCTTCACCTCTCCCACACCTACCTAAGCTTTATCCTTCTCTGACCTTCAAGGTAAGCTCTCAGGCTGGCCTGGCCTCTCTATTCCTGTCATGCTGTTTTATGGGTTTCCCAGAACTCTCTAGAAGGCTCCAACTTTGGTCTTCTTCAAGGACATACAATTTGGATCCTGCTTTCACACACTTACCTGCTCTTTGGTCTTGGATGACTGATTGAACGAACCTCTTACTATCTGAGTTTCCTCACCTATGAAATGAGAATAATCTCTTGGAGTTGTTGTGAGGATTAAATAAAGTAATACAAGTAAAGCTCTTGGTGCCTGGCCCATTGTAAATCCTCAAACAGTATTAATTGGAATCATGACTGCTATTTCACTCCAAAAGAGAAGATTTGAAAGTCATAAAGAGCTTGACAAAGAAAAACCCTGCTGCTTAAGGAGGTGAGTAGGCAGGGGCCTGGGTAGACACTAACTTTCTAACCATCACCACAAAGCCAACTCCACTTTCACTGTAGGAAGAAGGGTTATTAGGCGCAAAGGTATGTATCAGCTCCGTTTCTCATCCATTTAGTTTAAAATAGCTTTGCATCTACCTTAGGGTCCAGGGGACACAGCAAGGAGCGACACAGGGAATTGAAGACCTTGTTCATTTCCTTTGCCTCTATTCCACCATGGTTGCTCTGTTCCCAGCTCCGCAGACTCTCCCAGGTTCTCATGTCTCATCCAACATCTGACTGTAAACCATAAAAAAGAATGAAATCATATCTTTTGCAGCAGCATGGATGGAACTGGAGGCCAACATCTTAAGTGAAACAGCTTCAAACAGAAAACAGAAAATCAAATACCGCATGTTTTCGCTTTTAAGTGGGAGCTAAATAATGTGTACACACGGACATAGAGTGTGGAATAATAGACACTGGAGACTCAGTAGGGTAGGAGGGTGGGAGGGGAGCAAAGGATGAGAAATTACTTAATGGGCACAATGTACATTATTCAGGTGATGGTTACATTAAAAGCCCAGACTTAGCCATTATGCAATATATCCATGTAACAAAACTGCACTCTTACCTCTTAGAGTTACACAATTGACAACCAATCTCCCTACCCAAGTGTCCAGAGAGAAACGCACTCTCAGCCTTCAAGGACAACCCTTAGGCTTCCTGAAATGAGGAATTTGCCTACAATGTTTACTAATGGTAATATCTTTAAAACAGAATTGTTCGACCGGGGGCAGTGGCTTATGCCTGTAATTCCAGCACTTTGGGACGCCGAGGCGGATGGATCACCTGAGGTCGGGAGTTTGAGACCACCCTGACCAACATGGAGAAACCCTGTCTCTACTAAAAACACAAAATTAGCTGGGTGTGGTGGCACATGCCTGTAATCCCAGCTGCTCGGGAGCCTGAGGCAGGAGAATCTCTTGAACCCAAGAGGCAGAGGTTGCAGTGAGCTGGATCACACCATTGCATTCCAGCCTGGGCAACAAGAGCAAAACTCTATCTCAAAAAAAAAAAAAAACAAACCAGAATTGTTCTTAAATTCATTTCACCACTTTATGAAATAATCTAGAGATTTATCTTATCATAGATTTCTTTAAAGTGTTTTTTTTTTTCACAATAAATCATCTGTAAAACTATACATAAGCCATGGCAATAATTCTTAGTATAACTATTTTCTTTCTAACTAATACAAATTATGATGGTAAAGAAGTGAGAATTTGAAAGATTTGAGCTCTATGAC
Source organism: Rhinopithecus roxellana (assembly GCF_007565055.1). Classification (NCBI taxonomy): domain Eukaryota; kingdom Metazoa; phylum Chordata; class Mammalia; order Primates; family Cercopithecidae; genus Rhinopithecus; species Rhinopithecus roxellana. Next base: position 23,386 of record NW_022142857.1, on the reverse strand, counting down.
TTTTTTTTCTTAAGGAAAACACAGTGCAGCCCTCATTTAACAATGTGTTTTGGTGGTTTTGAACCAGTTCCTTCTTAGTGTTATCTGATTTTGGCAAACATACCGGAAAGACAAGATTACAGTCCCCACACTCTCTCCTTTCCAATCTTTCTGGAACCTTATTTGTATCTCTGTGTCAACAGAGTGAAGAAAAGATAGCGTTTTATTTGAGCAGCCCACAGCTACTGGCATACTTCTTAATTAGTGTCTGTGACCAGTTAGCATTGTTTAGATTTCATTCAACACACTTCCCTAGAAACACACTGCTTCGTGGCGGCTGTGGTATGCACCAGCTGTCTTTAATCTCTCAGGACCCAATTCACAGACCAAAAATTCTGTTATGAGCACAAATCTCTGAGTGGGCATTTGTTTATTTTCTGCTTAGGAGACAACTTCCATATATCTCTGCCATTAAAAATAAATCAGTACATAAAATAAATACTCAAACAAATACAACAGATCAAAAGCTGAGTATCTCACTTCCAAGTACACTGAACTCAAGGGGTTGGCTCATGGAAGTGGCACCTCTGTTTGGTCAAGAAAATACTGCTCTTCTCTTAGAAATAATAAACATCCTTAAAAGCCAGTTTGAAGACTAAACATACCCATGACAAAGGAAAAGGACAAACAAGCTTATGGCTTCAGGCAAAAAGGTCATTATTTCCATTATTTCCATTGGCCAAGCCATGTACATTCCATTTCTTTTAGAAGTATTCTACTGAATGGCATCTTAATGCATCTCATTTTTTTTTTTTTTTTTTTTTGAGACAGAGTCCCACTCTGTAGCCCAGGATGGAGCACAGTGGCATGATCTTGGCTTACTGCAACTTCCACCTCCCGGGTCCCAGTTCAAGCACTTCTCCTACCTCAGCCTCCTAAGTAGCTGGAATTACAGGCATGCACCACCTTGCCCAGCTAATTTTTGTATTTTTAGTAGAGGCGGGGTTTCCCCATGTTGGCCGGGCTGGTCTTGAACTCCTGACCTCATGATCTGCCTGCCTTGGCCTCACAAAGTGCTGGGCATCTCCTTTTTTCCTAAACGTGCAAATAGAAATGTCTGCAGACAATGCTTGCTCATGGACACCTGGATGAGTTCTCATTCTAACACTTGGAACAACAGAACACATGACCACCTTGTCAAGATTATATGGAAGTTAACGGCAGCAGTGAGGAGATCCCATACCCCACTGTGTGTCCTGACTGTTCTCCCCCAGGAACTTACACACATCAATTATGTGACTTCATCATTTTCTTATCCCAGTACAGTTTCTAGCATGCAGTGCGTTGTCAACAAATGATTGTTTAACTAATACTGGGAAATAGCACTAATATACATGTTTATTATTTACCAGGCACTATTCCAAGAGCCTTGCAAGTATTAACTGCTTAATCTGCACAACAGCCCCATGGAATAGCTGCTATTATTGCTCCATTTTACAGATGAGGAAACGTGGACATAAAGAGGCAAAGCAACTGGCCCTTCAGTGGCAGAGATGGGACTTAAACCCACGAATTCAGGTTCAGCACTACCACACTACATTTTCTCTGCCCACATCCCAGCTTCCAGGCCCTCAATTTCCTCATGTAACTAGGTGGTCTCTGAGGTTCCTTCTAGTTGTGTAGAGTGCAATTCTAGTCTATAATTCTTGGATAACCAGTGGGGCACAGAGAATCCTCTATTACCTATCCATCCCCTCAGAACATTCCCAAGTCTTAAACTCCTGCTAAGATTACATAACACAGCATGGAGCCATGGCTTGCCCTTTTTCCAAAAGAAGAAGCTTTCTGTGAAAATACAACTATTAGGGTAAAGAAGAAAACTTCTCATGGGCCCAGTTCTTTCAATATCATTTTAATAGACAAATAGGTGATAGACATGATAATGATTCCTAGAATCCCATTCAATAGCTGTACAAGATGAACCAACATAAAGAGCTGGGACCTCCAACAGCACGAAGGGTCTCTAATGCAGACAGTGTAAGGCCAGTCCCAAGCTGGTCACCTAGGAAGGCATTAGGAAGCCATGAGATGAGAGTAAGGAAGTCAAGGCTATAAGTGTGTGTGTGTGTGTGCACGCGTGTGTGTCCCAAGAAACTAGACGATAAAGGAAAGCAGAAAGGGACAATAGCAACAACTGGAACACAAAGAGTAAGGCAGATTTTTTTAAAGATAAGAAAAACATGTCTATAGTTTCCAAGGAAGTAATCTGTTGATAGTAAGAGGTAGAAAACACCAGACAGAGAGAGAATGGATCATGGATAAAGTATGAGTCTGGTCCAGTTAGAGAGGTGGGTGTGAAATGGAGAAAATACTCTTGAAGAGCAGGAAGGGCACCTTTTCTCTTCACGAAGCTGAAATGAGAATGGGTCCCATGTGGCCTCTGCTGACTCTCTCCTCAGACTGGAATCTTAAGGTAGCAGGGCATAGGAAATTTAAACTATCCTTGGGGGCTTTGCTGACTCCAAAAATAGCTTCTCTAAGAAAAGCAAAGGAAAAGCTAGTTGCCAAATGCTAGTGGCTACTGTTGGGGGTATTAAAATTGGGTGCCAGTAGCTATTAACAGGTATTCATAGGTAGAAACAGAGAAGTCTGAGGCATGGGGGCCCCAAACAGCCAATGTTGCCTCCAATCAACTGTCCAGGTCCCTAAAGAAAATATATGGGGGAAAAAGAAAGCAATGCAACATGACACTTTCTTTTTTTATTCCACAAATGTGTATTAAATACACTATGCACCAGGCACAGGTGCTAGGGATATAGCAATGAACAAAACAAAGGCCTGCTCTTAGGGGATTTACATTCTATCTCCAAATTCATCAAGACAAGTTTGACCTCAGATTGTCAGCCCAAGTTGCCTGTGTGGCCTGCCTCCGACTCAGAGACCATCCTGCCATGTGAGAATGGCTACACCTGCCAGCAAGGCACAAAAGAAAGTGAAAGAGACAGAACGTTTGCCCCAAGAGTGAAAGCAGAACTGGTGAAGGCCACCTGCCCCAGCAAGGGAGAGAGGAGAAAGCTGCCCAAGACCTAGAGATGGCCTGGTTGGGGTGGGGATGGGGGGCGGGGGGGAAGAGTGGAGGAGACACAGAAGAAAGGATGCTTCTGGGCCTTATCCTCTGGGCAGTAGCCCTGACATTAATGTCCTTTCTGGCCTCAGAAACCCAGAGAGAGCCATAAGAGTCCACACCCAAGCATACTAGGACCTAACTCAGCACTATGAGGATGGAAGCCTCACTGAGGAATATGAGATTCCCCATATTTTACCCTATCCTTAGGGATGATTCCCAAATCATAATTTAAAGGAAATGAAATCAGTCTTCAATGCCGTTAATAATCCTGACCCAATCTCTCTCTTTGATCTATTATTTGTCCTACGTACACTTTGTACACAGTGGTTTTCTCATTGGCTCCAGATCCTGCCTTGACCTGTGCATTCCCTTTGCCTTCGCTTCAAACGTATAATCTCCCACCTGATCTGGCCTCTCTTCCTTTAATAGCTATTTACATAGTCTCTTCTTCCATCCCAACTATTCTAGGCACTTTCCCCACCAACCTCAGCCCATGTGGCTCTCTCCTTTCCCTGCGCTCTTCGGATGCCCACTATCTGTGGCTCTCCCTAAGATTTAGCATTTACCACCATGTGTACACGTCTTGCTTCCTTTCATCAATTATAATTCCATAAAGAAATCCTTGACAACCCCAAAACACCTAATCCAGCACATTGCATATGTTTAGTATGCAATAACCATTTTAATTTTTAAAGCTACTTACGCTGTGCTTACCTTACAGAGGATTTAAACAGGTGGTTTCAGTATATTTTGGTTGATGAATGAATGGATCAGTTGACTCATTTAAGGTATTGCTCACCTTTATGTATATATAAAAAAATGAGGTTCACACAGTGTGAAAGGTCCTCAGTAAATGAGGGAGATCACCATCGCCAACCTGCTTGATGGTGTGATGGAAGCTGCCTTTAAGTAAATTACAATAAGCATATACCTTTTGGCTGTGCAGGTGTGAAATCCAGGGTTAAATTTCCTCCTGCACCTACAACATACATAATGAAACAAATATAGAAACAAATAATAGGGAAGTAAGTTATAGATGGTCCTTTAGAAGTCAATTTCATCTGCGCATCTAACCATAAAAGCAGCATCTGCTCTGCTAAATACAGGTGTTTTATATCCTTGTCATTAATTGGAGGGGACATTATGTCATCATACATCAACAGTTAAGGTTGGTTAAAGTGCCACTTATCTCAGGTGCTGTCATTAATCAGGTTCTTTTCAGCTTGGTGACTCCAGAGGCTTGGCTCGAAGCTGCTCTATGTGAGTGGGTTTTCCCTGTAGGTTTGAGGTGTCCTTTTATTATCATTTTGAACGAAAACCTTGGGACTCAGACATAAGAGGCCATTAAGGGAGCTGTTCTGATGCTTCAGAGAAGAGAAACATTTTCCTCCATCACCTTCATTGCCCCCACTCCCTGTGTCTCCACCAAACAGCCACAGTGGAGAGGAAAGCAAAGCAGTACAAGCTGTTGTCTCCTCGAGGTTTAACCCATTACTGAATTTCAATGAACCACTGCATCTGGTGCTTCAATAGAGCTGGAAAGCAGCAGAGTCCTAGAAGGCATCACCGTCTCTTTCCATCTGACACCGATGTCATCCAGGTGCCTTCTTGGCCACCTCAAACCCACAGTGTGGTGTCCCTTCCAGATAGGCTTCCTGGACACATTCTTCTTTGTCTTTGCTTTCATTGAAAATATCTGTCCTTAAAATGTCTGCCCTTTATCCCATTCCTGCAAGGCCACTGGAAGTGGCATAAGTTGTCAGGAGCAATAATGGCAGCCTTTTTACATAATGATGTTATAGTTTCAGCACCTTGAGCCTAAAAATTAAAGCAAATATGTTCAGGTAGTAACTTGCAAATTAATATGGGGAGTCAAGTCATTTGATCCATATCAAATTCTTACTCAGGGAGCTTCTACTCTGCCCTAAAAATAGAACCTCCTACCTATCCTACTTTGGTTCCTGATTGTTTCAACATGTACAGGAGACTGAAAGAATAAGGTAGGGAGTGTGTTTATGATTCATCTATTCAATAGACATGTGTTGAGTGTGAGGCACTGCTCTGGGAGAGGATACAGTAGTGTTCATAATCAGACACCATCCTTGCTCTCAAGGCTTTATAGTGTGGATGGATGGGACAGAAATGAACCAAATAGCAATTTAAAAATGTCAACCTTAAAGTGATAAACTGTGATTAGTTCTCTAGAGGACAGCATTGTATATTTGGGCAAATATATGAACATACCATGATCTGGAGTAGGAATAGAAGTTGATCAAGGGAAGTGTGGGGAGGGATGAAGAGTGTCCCTAGAAAGGGAACAGCAAACACCAAGTGCTGTGCTAGGAGGAAGCATGAAGAACTCCAGAAGTTGAAAGGCCCTGGTGGTAGGAAAAATTCTAAGATCCTGCCAGGCTCCGTGGCTTATGCCTCTAATCCCAGCACTTTGGGAGACTGAGGTGGGAGGATTGCTTGAGGCCAGGAGTTGGAGATCAGACTGGCCAACATGGAAAAACTCTGTCTCTACTAAAAATACAAAAATTAGCCAGGTGTGGTGGCACTCGCCTATAATCCCAGCTACTCAGGAGGCTGAGGCAGGAGAACTGCTTGAACCTGGGGAGGCAGAGGTTGCAGTGAGCTGAGACTGCACCACTGCACTACAGCCAGGGTGACAACACAAAGTTCTGTCTCAAAAAAACAAACAAAAAAAAAAGAATTATAATATCCCTCTAGGTCCCCAGTTTCTGGGACTGTGAATATGATGGATTTTACTCCCAAGGTTAGGTTATATATGATATGGCACAGTTAGCATTTAGGAAGAAAGACTCCAGGTAGTTCTGACACCATCCCAAAAGCCTTTAAATCTGAGTCTACAAGTCAGAGACTGAGGAAGTCAAAGATTCCAAGGACAAGAGGATTCAATTGGTTTCTGGCTTAAAGATGGAGGGAGCCACCTGGCAAGGAATATGGGCCACCTCACGCAGCCAAGAGAGACCCCAGTTGGCAGCCAGCAAGGAAATTGGGATTTTCAGTCCTACAAGGGCAAGAATGCAAGAAACTGCATTCTGAGTAGAAGAATGACTTTATTTATCCATTTCTTAAGGCTGCCATAGCAAGGCACCACAGACTGGGTGGCTTAAACAACTGAAAGGTATTGTCTCATTGTTTTGAAAGCAAGAAGTCCAAGATTGAATTGTTGGCAGGATTTTTTGCCCCTAAAAGAGGGAAGTATCTGTTCCAGGTCTTTCTCCTTGGCTTGCAGACAGTCTATATCATCTCATCATAGTCCGTCTCTTCACGTCATCTACCCTCTAAGCATTTGTGAATTTGTGTCATAATTTGCCCCTTTTGTAAGGACCAGTCATGTTGGATTGGAGCCCATTTGATGAACTCATTTTAACTTGATGGCCTCTATAAAGACCCTATCTCCAAATAAGATCCCATCTGAGGTCTTCGGGGTTATGATTTCAACATACGAATTTGAGGTGGGGGCATAATTCAATCTGTAATTAAAGTGGATTCTTTTCTCAGAGCCTGCAGATGAGAATTCAGGCTGGTCAATTTCTTGATTCAGCTTTGTGATACCCTAAACAGAGAAGCCAGCCATGCCATGCCTGCACTTCTGACCTACTGTGAAGCTAATAAATGGGTGTCGTTGAAAGCTGCAAAGTTTGTGGTAATTTGTTGGGTAGCAATCAAAAAACATAGCACAGAAAAGGTTGGCTGGGCCAGGCCACACAGGGTCGTGAAAGCAGCGGCAAAATTTTTGTCTTTATCCTGAGAAAAATGAGAAGCCACCAAAGGCATTAGGAATGTCATGGTCATATTCTGTTTCTCTTCTAGGCTTCTATTTTTGCTCTTTGTTCTCTTTCCAAATAAAAATTCCAAAGGAGTGGGTGGCTGCAGAGAAAAATGGGAAGTTCCTTGTCCCACTTTAATCCTTAGGGCATGTTATTAAAAAAAAAAAAGGAAAGAAGGGGAGGAGAACAAAATGGAGATAAATTCCATTTTTTGAGGGCACATTCTGAGTCCAGTTACTATCCTGAAGCTTTCAGTGCATTTTCAGATTTACTTCTCACTATAAACCTCTTCTAACCCCTATTGTAGTAACATGCCCAAGGTTATCAGCTAGGGGGAGTGTAATTGGAACTTGAATCCAGGCCTGGCTGGCTCCAAAGCTCATTTTTAAAGCTCATTACTTTAAAACCATCCCCCTACCCTGTCTCACCAGTGTTGTTTTAATACAGCATGATATATCATATCCAAGTATTAGAAGAGTTCCACAGATTATGCAGAACAGGTATGAGTACAAAGAATGAGAATGCCATGGTGGTAAGGGTCAGACAGATGGGCCCAGTTGAAAATGAGCAGCAGAACTTGTACAAGAGCCTGGTCACCTACCTGTCTGGTCCCTTTTATTCTCCTTCCTTTTCTTGACTAAATAAAGTTTATGTCTGAGGACTGGAGTGGCATACGTAATAATAATTCTTCCCTTGGGCTTTAGGGAGAGGTAAAGTGTTTTCATTTATTATTTATTTTTATTTTTGCAGAGATGGGGGGGGTCTTGCTATGTTGCCCAGGTTGGTCTTGAACTCCTGGCCTTAGGGAATCCTCTCACCTTGGCTTTCCAAGGTGTTGGGATTATGGGCGTGAACCACGATGCCCAATCTAGAGTGTTTTTAAAACCCTTCTTAAGAACAACCAGGCTCTGAATGGTCCTTAGCATCCCTGGAGGGCATTGCACTTTTCAGCTGGCCAGCACCGAGGAATGCAGGATGCAAAGCTAGGAAAAGATCCGTTGATCCATCCCAGGGCACTTGAGAAGATTTGAAGAATACATACTGGTCACCCATCAACCTATCTGTAGTCACTCCCTGAAACAAGGGTAAGTTAATCCTATCAAAAGCCCTTAAGGCAACAGTAAATATTCTATTTTTTTCTTTCAGTGAATTACAAGTGGTACCTAGCTTATTATATTCCCTAGATAATTGTTACTTTTTATATTCTTTACCTTCTTTTAAAAAGAAGGATGCACTAGTTTGCTAACATTCATTTACATGCCTTTGATAAATTACTGTAACCAGATTAGGGAGATAAAATAACCAGTCTATTAATTACAATGATTATTATTTAATGGAAAATGGGATTCTAGGCAAAGTGTATAGTGAGAAGAAAGCTTAGCAATGCATTATACAGATGTGGTATTTATCTTAAAGAGTAAGATAAGTGTCCAGTCTATTCCACAATCTAGAGAATATGTTCATTAACTCTGCAAGATTTATATGTATAATTGACTGCAATATTTTAACACTATTTGCTTGATTCGGAGGTACATGAAGAACAAGAAAAAACTGTAACTTCAATTAAATTGAATAAATACCTCAACGAACATATTAAAGGCCAGATCTACCCAGCAATGTGAGAAGCAGAGGGCTGAACAAGAGTTCAAAATTTTTTTTTTAATGAAACAATACATTATTCTAACTTGAAGTCACTGGGAATTTACATTTAAAAGGATAGAGGTTGAAAGGAGCGCTTCCCCCACATCAATTATCCTCATAATTAACTTCAAAAATAACCAAAAAGGTAATATTTGGAGAAATGTTGGTGCTTTCTAAAAAAGAAACAGCATTATGGCCAAATCCCGAACCAATCACCGAGACATTTGATCTTATCTCACTCCCCTCAACTATAAAAAAGAGAATAATATTGCATCTGCCATCATGGAGTTATATGAATTAAAGCTGGCTTCTATCTACAAACTCTGGCCAAATCTAGCCAGCTGCTGTTTTTGTGTGGCCCTTGACCTATGAATGGCTTTTATATTTTTAAATGATTGGGAAAAGAAAATCAAAATAACAATACTCTTTTGTGATGTGAAAATTTTATGAAATTCAAATTTCAGTGTTCATAAATAAAGTTTTATTGGAACACAGCTATCCTCACTCACATATTGTCTGTGGCTGCTTTAGTGCTATAACAGCAGAATTGAGTATTTGTGACAGAGACCATATGGCCAACAAAGGCTAATATATTTATCATCTGGCCTTTTACAGAAAAAGTTTGCCGACCTCTGAACAAAAGGAGTAACACAGAAATTCTCAATGTTCGTTACACATCACCTGGGGAGCTTTAAAAAAAACCCATTTGCCCATGTTACACACCAGACCAATTAAATAAGAATCTCTGGGAGTAGACTCCAGGCAACAATAATTTTAAAACTTCCCAGGAAATTCCAGTGACCAGCCAGATACGAGAACCAGCAGACTTACATGCTATGTATGGTGTGTAAACTTAACACATAGTAAGACCTTGGTAATTGTTAGCTGGCTCGATAAAATAAATCCTCCTTTTTAATTCCTCATTGTATTTCAGTAAAATGATGTTATTAAATATGCACTGGGTGCAAAATATTTTGTTTTTCTTCCCTCACTCTTTCCTTCCTGCCTACCTCTATTCCAACCTGCATGAAAGAGTTAAAACAAGAAGAAAAACTAACTTTCCCTGTAGGACTTGAGTTTCTAAACATTCACACGCTCAGTATTTTATATTTTCATTTATTCATTCCACAGATTTTTAGTGTGTAATATCAAGTTTTACACAATACTTATGGCAAGTAAGCACTCCCAAGATGTGCTTTCAAGGTTCTGGAGAGTGCCCAGTGTTCTTGTAAACAGCCTTTTGAATCTTCTAGGGTTCTTGTAAATAGTCCTTGATATGGTTTGGCTGTGACCCCACCCAAATCTCATCTTGAATTGTAGCTCCCATAATTCCCATGTGTTGTGGGAGGGACCCGGTGAGAGGTAATTGAATCATGGGGGTGAGTCTTTCCTGTGTTGTTCTCCTGATAGTGAATAACTCTCACAAGATCTGATGGTTTTATAAAGGGATGCACATGCTGTCCTGCCTGCTGCCATGTGAGATGTGACTTTGCTCCTCCTTCTCCTTTGCCATGATTGTGAAGCCTCCCCAGTCATGTGGAACTGTGAGTCAATTAAACCTCTTTCCTTCATAAATTACCCAATCTCGGGTATGTCTTTATTAGAAGTGTGAGGACAGACAAATACAGTCTTATAGCCTAACTGGTTTAATAGTAGGCTTAAATTAATAAATGCGTGGCATCTTCAATAGGCAATAACTAAAAAGAGCTCTTGAATGTATGTGTAGTAAAGCAACCAAAATAATTGATTGGCTGGGTATGTCCACTCCACATGCATAAAACCCAAGAGTAGTTCACTTTTTTGTCACAATCTAAATCTTCTAAAATGAGAACACCCTCTAAATCTTCCCAAACAAGAAATGGATATGGACAGAGATAGAACTACAACTAGGACAGAGAGAATAAGTACATGGATTTTGAATTCACACAACCAAGTTCAATTCCAGCTTCATTGGTCACTAGCTTCATGACCTTGGGGCAATTACTCACCTCTCAGGGCCTCGATTTTCTCAGCTGGAAAATGGCAATAGCAGTTCCTATCTCACAGAAATGAGGAAATTATTTTCTAAACATATTTTTTAATTGTGAGAGTTTTCCCCTAATTCTTAGACTGTGAGGCTGAAAGATGTCTTTATAGCGTGGTGCACAGGGATCGACCCGTCTGCGCCAGGCACTTGGCTCTCCTCACCTGAGGTCCTCACTTTTTTTTTTTTTTTGAGACAGTGTCTTACTCTGTCACCCAGGTTAGAGTGCAGTGCCACAATCTCGGCTCACTGCAACCTCTGCCTCCTGGGTTCAAGCAATTCTTGCACCTCAGCTAGTTTTTCTATTTTTAGCAGAGACAGGGTTTCACAATGTTGGCCAGACCTTAAGTGATCCACCCACCTTGGCCTCCCAAAGTGCTGGGATTACAGGCATAAGCCACCGCTCCTGGCTGAGCATTGTTCTTTATGGCCAAATATGAACTCCTTGCGGGAAGGGATTGTATTTATGCAGACACTCCCCAAATTACATCACAGTCCCGTTCAAGAAGGCCTTGCAAAGCATGGATTTGGTGTACACTGAAAATACATAGACTTCATAAAGACCTTTAAATTACCCATAGCTCTTCAGAGAAATTAGTGGACAACAGTTCCTATTTGCAATTTTCAGGACATTGGTCCCAAGGTCAAGTATATCTTTCACAGCCTTCAATAGTGGAGTTGCTTTTAACTCTTGAAAATGTATATTCTTAGGGGCATATTTTCTCTAAAGTCAATCTCTTTTTATTCATATAAGACTTTCTGTGCTGTGTCATCTCCTGTATTTCTTTTTAATAGTCCCAACTTTTTTCTTGCTTTTTGTGCCTATTCCAGCAGTCTCAACATGCATTTTTTAATCATGTAAATTCCTACATGACCCACTAGTAGCCTCATACTGCAAGAGTTCCCAATACTTTCTTTCCTGTTTCTAACTTCAAGACTTTGCTTAAGTGGTCATTAGGCTAAGTGGCATGCATTTTAAACTATGATTCACCATCTTCCTTGTAAGTCAGTCCTCTATTTCTATAAGTAACTATAAGTTTTCCTCCTGAACTCTGCTCTATGAACCCTTTAAGTTCCAAAGATGCAAAACATTGTTCATGCTTTTTTTTTTTTTCTTTTTTAGATGGAGTTTCGCTCTTGTCGCCCAGGCTGGAGTGCAATGGTGTGATCTCAGCTCACTGCAACCTCTGCCTCCTGGGTTCAAGTGATTCTCCTGTCTCAGCCTCCCGAGTAGCTGGGATTACAGGTGCCTGCCACTATGCCCAGCTAATTTTTGTATTTTTAGTAGAGACGGGGTTTTACCATGTTGCCCAGGCTGGTCTCGAACTCCTGACCTCAGATGATCTGCCCGCCTCGGCCTCCCAAAGTTCTGGGATTACAGGCGTGAGGCACCATGCCCAACCCATCTTTCATGCATTTCATCCATAAATTACCACAATTTAAAAAATATTTCCCAAATGAAGTTCATGAAATTTAGACTGTGGATGCCTTTGTGTTTCTTTACCATTTTTATTTTCTATTATAAATTCCTCTTCTTAAATTAGAAACTGTTCCTCTCTTCTTGCTCTTACTTTGTCAATTTTTAGTCCTGAATAAAATAAAGCAAAGGGGAAAATAAAACTAATAAACGGAAATAATACAAGATAATGCAATGAGAATACACATGGTACCAGAAACCACATGGGGCTGAAGAGAAGGGCCTTCCCTCTCATGTGAGTGCCGTCTGCCTTTCCCTCTCTATTCCCAGTATTCATCTCTGCCTGAGATACTTTACATTTCCATATATCACACTAATATTTTCACACCTCTAAAACTGTATTCCGTCCCTTATGGAACAACTTACAAAAGGTTGATGTTATGCAAGTCAAGAGTTGCACAATCTAAGAGTCTCTAACCTCTGCATTGCACTTTTTTTTTTTTTTAGTTTAGGAGCAAAGGTTTAATAGGCAAGAGAGATAGAAAGAGAAAGGAAAACAGCTCTGTCTCTCTAGTGAGAGAGAGGGGACTTCCGAGAGGAAAGGCTCTGCTTTGCACATTTTGTTTATTTAGTTGGTGTTAGTTGATTGATTTCTCTGTAACAACAGAACTCAGGGACCTTAATACCTGACCACACAAACCAAATAGAAAGGGTTGACAAATGTCTAAGAGACTCAATCATCTACTATATTAGTTGTCTATTGCTGTATAACAATTACCCCAAAACTTAGTTGCTTGAAACAGAAAACACAAATTATGTCACAGTCTCTGTGGGGTAAGAATTCAGGTGCAGCTTAGCAGGGTGCCCTTGGTTCAACATCTCTCATAAATCAAAGTGTTTGCTGGGCATGCAGTCCTATGTGAAGGCTTTTCTGGTAGGTATCTGTCTCCAAGCTCACTCAAGTGGTTGCGAGCAGGATCTAGTTCCTTGTGCCACATGATGTATGCAGTATGTGCATGTCTCTGTAGCACATACGGAAAGGTGTAGGCTCTTTGAAAAGATCAGTAAGGTAAACAACGCTCTGGCCAGTCCAAATATAAAAAAGGGAGAGAGAAAGAAAAGAATAGGATTAACGATGAGAAAGTATATACAGCAACAGGTATGATTACTTTAAAACTTATCAGTGAACTATATGTTATTCTATTTTGCTAAATTGAAAACCTCAGTCAAATGTATTATTTTCTAGAAAAATATAAATTACAAGACTTTCTCAAGAAGAATTAGAAAACTCAAATAAACCAAAATTATTAAAGAAATGAAAAGCAATTATTAAAACATGAGCCACACAAAAAGCCCATACTGTTGTTTGGGGGAGTTCTAACCACCTTCAAGAAACAGAAAATCCCTATATCATTTAAATTTTGCAAGCATAAAAAGATGGAAACATACCAATTACTGTTACAAAATGTGCCCAATAGTAACTAATCCCACACTTATGCCTAATAGATACAAAAAATGCTAAATGAAACCTTAGTATACTAAATTCAGATGTATAACACAAAGGTTATGCATCATAACCAAGTAGGTTTTATTCCAGGAATGCAATGGTGCCCCAGCTTGGAAAATGGATTAATATATGTTACAACATCAATTGGACAAAATAAACAGTTCATATAACCATCTTGATAGAAAGGAGAGGTAAAGTATGAGATAAAATTCACTATCAATTTCTAATTTTATAAAAACTATTAATAAAATAGAATATAAGAGTTTCCCTTACCATTAATTACAGTAATATCTTTCCCTGACCAACTTTTCCAGTAAATCAGGAGTAATATGAGGAAGTCAATCATCACCACTTCTATTTAAGATTGTGCTCCAATTTCAATACATGCAATTAAACCTGAAAACAAAATATTGTGAAGGGGAAAGAAAAATGGCCAGGAATTATACATGTTATGGTTGCTTACCTATGAAAGATATTGAAAAAAGGAGATTTATCTGAAAAAGCATTGGAACTGACATCCCAGTTAGTATTCAGCTGCTATGGCATAGAAAATTTGTACAAACTGTTCATACCCAGTGTCTGAACCGATTGGTTCATTCTCAGACTGCATCACTAGCATTTTGATTTGTGACTTCTAATAAGATATATCATTAAGAAGGCTGGCAATAAAACAATAGGTAAATCAGCAGCTTTCCTACTTACCAATTGTGACCAGTTTAAAAAAACATAAAGGCAAGATGATCCTATTGGTAGTAGTAAAAAGACATAAAATATCTAGAAATAAGCTGGACAAAAATTATGCAAGATCTTAATAAAAATGATTAAATTTTACTGAGGGCCCTATAAAAAGACCTGTGTATTGACAAATTGCATTCCTGTAGTAAGAATAGCGAATATCATTACAAATTCTCTGCAAATTAACGTACACATTAACTCAGTCTTACTGAAAATCTAATGGAATTTCTTTTCAGAGCTTGACAAAATTCTGGGAGAATAAACACGCAAACATGTTTTCAAAAAGAAGAATAATGAGTTGGGGTTTTCCTTAGCAGATATCCAAATGTGTTATAAAGCCACAATATGTACAGTAATTTGACATAGATGCCAACATAGACACATCAGTGAAATCAAGTAGAAAATCCGAAAGCAGACCTATGTATATTTAAGAATTTAGTGAATGATAAAGATGGCATTTCAAATCTGTGGGGAAAAGATAAATTATTCAATTAATAGCTGAGGGAAATATGGTGACTAGTTTTATAATCTTGAGATTGGGAAGGCCTTTCTGAACATGACACTACAGGATGAAATCATAGAGGAAAATAAAGATACTTTTGACCTCCAAAAAGTTATACTGACAAAAATTAATATTGGCCATTAAATAAATTAGAAAATAACTTCTTTTAAGGCAAGATTTTCTTGTTTATCCTCTATCACTAGATCCTGCAACAGCGTGTGACACATAGTAGACATTTGAATGAGTGGATACATAAACAGTTCTGGCAAGTCAGTAAGAGAAAAAATGAACACCTCCATTTTTACCATGAGCAAAAGACATGGATCAAAAAGAAGAAACATGAAAGGTCAGTAAAAAAAAAGCTCAAATAGTATACATTACACCAACAGTAAGGTAAATACAAACTGAAACAATAATTCACCATTTTTTACGTATTACTGTTTCCCTTTTTAAACTGAAATGGCCAACATACAGGCAAAGAAGCACTCATAAACTGCTGGTAGGAAAATTAAAATCTGTGCAATATAACTGAAAGTCTTTAAAACTGCAGACTCTCTGACCTAGTAATTTCACTCCTAGGAATTTATTTCTAAGGAAATTATTAAACAAGCATGCAAAGACATATATACAAGGATATTCATCAAACACTCTTTACAAGAGTGACAACTAGAAACAAGCGTTCACAAATAGAGAACTGGTTTCATAAACCTTGGTATACATTTTCAGTCGAATACCATGCAAGAAGGATAAGTAATGATGCAACTATGTATTAGCTAATATCAAAAGATGTTCATCATATGCTGTTAGTTCAGAAAGCCAGTTACAAAACAGCATATGTAAAAATCATGTTTGCATGCCTAGAAAAAATAGACAATAAATATTAAAATTTCAAGAGTGATTTTTTATCATGGTAGTTTCCTCTTCTTCTTCCTCTTCTTCTTCTTCTTCTTCTTCTTCTTCTTCTTCTTCTTCTTCTTCTTCTTCTTCTTCTTCTTCTTCTTCTTCTTCTTCTTTTTTCTTTTTTTTTTTTTGAGATGGAGTCTTGCTCTGTTGCCGAGGCTGGAGTGCAGTGGCGCGATCTCGGCTCACTTGGATTACAGGCTTGCGCCACCATGCCCAGCCAATTTTTTGTATTTTTAGTAGAGACTGGGTTTCACTGTGTTAGCCAGGATGGTCTCGATCTCCTGACCTCGTGATCTGCCTGCCTTGGCCTCCCAAAGTGCTGAGATTACAGGCTTGAGCCACCTTATTTTCTTCTTAATGATCTTTTATGTGATCTAATTATTTACACAACCATGTGCTACTTCTATAACAAAAGTGTTGATTTTTAAAAACAACGTAAAAGTAGTATTTGGTCTATGAAAATAAATCTTTTGTTGTCTTTTTTGATGTTTCCATCCCCCGAGCTTACTCTTTTTACTATATATATATTGTTATATATATAATATATATTACATATTATATATAATATACATAATATATAATATATACATAATTATATATACAATTGTATATATAATATATATTTTATATATACAATTTGCAAGCATTTGTGAGAAGGTAACATTTGGAAATTATTAAATGGTAACCCCTAAATTGCCCTCCAACCTCCACTACCATATTCAGCTGCAATCTTCCACCCACTTTATCACATTACCCTGCTTTACTTTTTAAAAATTTTCTTTGCAGCCTTCTAGGTGAAGTCAGGTCATTTATACATTTGCATAATTGCTATTCATTTTTTTCTGCCAGAATGTAATCTCCATGAGATCAGGGACTTGCACTGTTTATGCACAAAGCTATATCACAGTACCTAGGACAGTGACTGATATATAGTTGAGGCTCAATAAATATGTGTTGAATAAATGAATAAGTGAATGAGTTTGTTTTGGAAGAGTTGGTTTACTTCATATGGTTCTGCAAAGAGTCATTGCCTCTTGAGAACCTTTTGGAATTAGATCTACTAATTTTCTCTATTAAGCAGTGAGGCTGACCTTCCAGACAGTGGTATATGATAGAAATCACTCAAGCCTAGAAATCAGTAGAGCTGGACTCCAGTTCTGATCTCACCACAAGCAAGCTTCATAAACAAATCAGTTTTGAAGTTCTTGCTACACAAGATTAGCCCTAATCAAAAGCTGAAAAGGTCAAGAGGCTGCTGCCCTTGCTTCCTGTGTGCTGTTCTACATCTTCAGCAGGGTCCACATGCTCTCCTCTATGCCCCTGCCCCCTCCTGCTTCACTCTCCCAGTTGGTGGTAAGGCTGCTTGAGCCTCTGAAATGGTGAATTTGTGTGTCAGCCTGACTGGGCTAGGGGCTGCCCAGATGGGTGGCAAAACATTTTTCTGGATGTGTCTGTGAGGGTATTTCTGGAAGAGATTGGCATTTGAACTGGGAGACTGAGTAAATAAAATCACCCTTACCAATGTGGGTGGACATTATCCAATTACTGAGGGCTCACAGAACCAAAAGGCAAAGGAAAGGCAAATTCACTCTCTTCTTGAGTTGAGACATCCATCGTTTCCTCCCTTCAGACATTGGAACTCCTGGTTCTTCAGCCTTCAGACATGAACTGAATTATACTATTGACTTTCCTGATTCTACAGCTTGCAGATGGCAGACAGTGACATTTCTCAGTCTCCATAATCACGTGAGCCAATTCCCATGTCAATCAATCAATCAGTCAATCAATCAATCTTCTGTTGATTTTGCTTCTCTGGAGAGCCCTGACTAACACAGCCTGTATAGGTTGCACTCTGCCCATCTCCAGGGGATATAGATTCATATGCTTGCACTTATGACCTTCCTCACTTGCATCTCATGGAAATGCACTTTCAAGGTAGTATCCAAAAAACTCACATAGATTGTCTTATACCCTACCTGCTTACTCATAAGTGCAAAATAATTTTGTTGTCTGCAAAACAGAATCTCTGGAGCAGAATCATTGTCATCTTGTGATTTATAACACTCAAGTGACAAAAAATATGCTAGATAATGACAAGGCACATTTACCAGTCACCTATGTACACCCCATGCATGATGGTATAAAAAAAATCACAATGTTTTCTAATACACAATAACTTAATGACCAATAGATGTTATCACTAACTATCCATCCAACTCTTTAAATACCATCAGTCCTGCAGAAGGTAGAAAAAGTTGAATCACCTCCTAGCTTGGTGGGCTTGAGATCTAAATTGTAAATGTGAGATACTATTATCTGAGCCTCCCAGGATTGCCTTGGCACTGGGAGGACTAGTACTGCACTCTTGAATTTAATCCTCCCTGTTTTTTTTTCCCCCAGATATTTATAACACAGCTGTGGAAAGGTGCTCCTGGCAGGAAGTTGGCATACAACTTCTCAGGCTGGGAGCAAATATCTGAATCAGTTAGGAAGAAAACACTCCAAATGGATCAATTTGTTCAAATTTTAGAGTTGAAATTCAGGTCTGGAGACACTGAGTGATGTCACGGAATAGATAATTTATCTGATAACCCAAGTTTCAAGTCCCTGCTTTTTCTTCAGTTTTCCAAGTAATACAGGCCAAAGCTGATTTCCTCTTATGCAGAAGTCAATGATCACATCAAAGTAGGCCTACTTCAAGATGCTGCATGAAAGACTCTACTATCAAGCATAGGTTTGACTTTCCAGAATCAGATTTTAAAAGCCTTTGGCACTTAAATAAAACATCTTCATTTTGTAACAGACCAGCCTTTTCTTTCCTTTTTGCAGGAGTGGGAAGTGAAATTACATACCATGTGGTTTTCATCATTTAAAAACATCGGAATTTTTAAGACTGTGGAAAAGATATTGAAGGTATTTATGGGACAGCCAGGTATGAGACTATCTGGGCTGGAGAGAAAATAAATGACTTGAGACTGGAAGACTTAACTATTCACTGGACTCAGAGAACACCAATCATCTTTGTTCTACAAAAGAAATCAGAGACTACGTTCTACTACCCAGGAAATGGCAGTTAATGGAATAGCTCAAAAGAGAGAGCAGCCTTTGAAACATATGCAGATTGCACAATCAGCTGCTGGCGGGCTGAAAGAAAATAGGAGCACTACTGGCAATGATACATTCTCCACTCAGGCCACATAGCCAGACGGTGCTGCATCCACTCAGCCAATGTTGTGCAGCATCCCACGATTACTAAAGTGCTTAAGTAGAGACCATCTCATCTGATCTTCACATTTATCCTTTGAGAGGAGCAGGCTAAAGCTAGTTTCTCTGGAACATAGGACCAGCTTAGCGAATGGCCCATGGATATCTTCAAATAAATTGAATCAGTCAGTAACATGGGCTGGAGTGAGAGTCAAGACTAGAAGGCCTAGGAATTTTAAGATTCTCATGGGCTTATAAGATTATGTGTATGCATTTCTGCAACCTCCACTGCATCTACAGTAGTCATTTACAGAATCATTAATTGCTGCTTTGCTGCTAACAACTAGTAATATTTATTAAGCATTTGCAATTTGCCATTAATTTTCTAAGCATATCACATAGATTACCTTATTTTAATCTCACAATTACCCTAAAAGAAACTCAATAAATATCCATTGAGTGAATGGCTGAACTTAAGTCAGTCAAATAATACTTGGTGATACTACTTTCTCCCTTTACAACCACAACGTCATGACCTCCATTTGACTCTATTGGAAGCATCTGGATGCTAGAAAGGAAAGGGAATAAAAGATCACCTTGACTGCAGCATAGAAATTGTACTCATGGAAAAGAGAATCCTTGGAAAAGGATGCCATGGCTCAGATATGAAATGATGAAGATCTAAACTAAGGATGTGATCATTGAGTTGAAGAGGAGACAGAATATTTAAGTGAACTAGTCTTGCTGCTGGACTGGATAGAGATAGGGAAAGAAAGGACGCCGTAATGGTGGTCAGGGATCTGGTAATGAACAACCTGAGCGAATGGAGTTCAAATTCAGAGAAACAAAGGATGATGGTGCTTTGGAGGATGAGGATGTTGATTCCTGTTTTGGATGAGTTGAATTTGAAGCACCTGCCAGGCATCCAGAGGCTGAAGTCCAGTTGAGTAAAAAAAAAATTACATCTGAAACTTCAGGACGGAGACCTGGGATGGAAAAGATCAGCTTCCATCAGCCTGACTTGGGAATCATCCACTGAGAGAGAGTAACGAAGCCATGGAAACGCCTGTGCCCACCCAAGCTACATGGTTTGGACTTTTGTCCTGTAGTTAGGGAACCACTTCCCATCTACTTTCCAGGTTTCTCACACCTGGAGGGCCTCACCACTGTTCACCATGCCACAGTGGCATCCTGTCTTCTGCAGCTCTCTCCCTCCTCAACCACCATCTGGGTGATTGCCACCATGCTTTAAACAACTCTGTTTCTTACCCAGTTTGGTTCCTTGTCTTCTCCTCTTCATCACTTGAAGCATAAGCTCCCCACTGCCCTTACAGACTCCTGAAGGGCACTGTGCCGTTTTCCACTCCCTAACTCCAGTCCAGCATCCACCCTTGCTGGGGTTGATAGTGACATTTCAATCACTGCCCCTGCCACTCTGCCCCAGGTTCAGAAAGAACAGTGACTCCTCGACCAAGCAGAAATGAAGAGTGCCCTCCCCAGCCCCTTGCACTCTGTCTCACACCCACATTTGCATTCCTTCTCAGCTTGTTCCCACTCTGCCAGTTTTGTTTGCATGTCTGGCACTAGGGGTGGCTCCCAGGGCCTTTTGCAGTCCTCTTCTTTCACCCAGAAGGAAGGTGGACCAGTCGGACTCCAACGTGCGGCCGAATGCCAAACTGGCAGGTTGGCTGGGTGAAGGGAGGGTGATGACATGGCAGGGCACTCCCAGCAGGCAGGAAATCAGGGCACCAGATTGGCACCCACAGTTGCAGCTTCAAAACCGTCAACAAACAGCCAGAATCCTGGGACGATGAACCTTCCTGTCATTCCCACAATCTTGGAATCTTCGTCAGAGTGGGCTTGAATACTAATGTAAAGGAAATTTCTCAGAAACCACATTCAGTCTGGGAGTCAGGGAGCCAAAATTGTATCTCATCCTCTTCTAGGGACATGTGACATACAGACTCCACGTCCCAAAACCAGTCCTAATCTCCTCAAGATGGGGGAGGAGAGCAATTGCTAGACAAATGTCGCACCAATGTTCTTCCTCTGCAGACATACCCGCTTCTGCTTTGCTCTTCTCAAATTTGGGGAGATAGTGTCATATTGCTTTGCAGCTTCAGGGTGGTAGCATAATGCCTTCTCCTGATTTCTAAGAATTTCTACCAGAGAATGCATGGAAACCATCATCCCAACTTGAAACTAAACTTTATTCCTAAATGGGCTTCTCTCCAGCTATCGCTCCCACTCTCAGAAACTCACCTTCTCCTTCCTTGAGAAAAGAAGGCTTTTTCCTCTCTGCACCCACCGCTGCTCAACATCTACACAACCCTTCCAGGTTTTCTCTCTCATGTATACACCACAGCAGTTTTCATTTCTATTCCATTTAATCAGATCTCACCATGCCCCATGGGCAACCTTATGAACAAAGGCAACAGCTCATTGGGTTAGGATGTGTTCTAGATATTTCTTGTTTTCCTTTCCAGATCCACTCTCCACCCTTTTCTACCCTGCTCTGTATCTTGGGAGGCCAGCTCCTGAGAACTGTGGCAGTGGGCTTCCGTGTGTGCTAGCAATGGGAGTTTAGCCAATGAGAGACCTCAGCAGGGAGATCAGAGGGTGAGAGGAAGTGAGGTAAGGGTTTATTGCCCCAGCTCCATCTCTTCAAAGCACTGCCAAACTGGATGCATCTCTCTGCTGTAGGTTACAGCTCCTGTTAGAAGGCTCTTTCCTTAAAGACCCCTCTTTCTGAGCTCCCCATAGCTGCTCCACCACTTGTCCCTTCAGGTCTGGGGGTGGTCAAAGACTCCCTGCTGGTGCAAGCCCCAGGGTATTGCAATATTCCTCCCTGACTGCTGAAACCCTTCCCATACCTTTGTAAGTCTTTCTTTGATAAACCTCTCCTCAAAATACCCATATTAAGTATGTTGTCTGTCTCTGACCTGGACCCTGAATGAAACAGGAGACTGTTACTACATTATGATGGAGGATTTTTGCTAATTAGCTCAATTTAATTTAACAAATATCAACTAAGTGCCTAGGACCTGTTTATTATTTTAAAATAATCATTTTTAAAATGAGCAAACTATATAATCTGTTAGCAGGTGACTCATGCTATGAAGAAAAAATGAATCAAATAAATGGGACAGGGAGTGTCAGAGGTTGGGAGGTATGCAATTTCATATAGGGCGGCCGAAGATGGTCTCACAGAGAACAGATTTGAATGAGAGCGCAGTGAGGGCACAATGAAGTACAGTATGCACACAGAAGGTTTCCTTCAAAGAGTTTACACCCAAGTTAGGAAGACGAGATGGACACACAGGAAATTACACATGCCACAAGATAGTAAGTCAAGAAATGTTAAATGGCAGTAGATGATTAAATGCCAGCAAAAAAACAATGTATATGATAGTAAGTTCTTCCATTGTCCTAGGTGGTGTATTTTTGCAAAACAGGCTTTGAAATGAAGCTTAGTTTGTCGTGTGTTTATTAGAAAGTGCCCTGGGCAACAATATCTGTAGAAAGAAGGAGAAGGAATCAGGGTTGGCTGCAATGGAGAAGTCAAACTGCAATGTAGGCCTGACAGCCTCGGCCTAGACATTCAGGAAGCTCTACAGCTAAAACGGCTCATCAGAGTTTGTGCTTGTGTTGGACCTGAAATGACCAGAAGCCTTTAGATGCTCATCTTGATCCATCACTGGATGTGGGTTGGCACCTGGGAAGGTATGACCTTGGGCTAGTCAGCTTTCTGAAGCTAAAACAATCCTTGTGGGAGCTGAGAGCCACAGGCTAGAGCAAAATATCTTTCTCTGAAGGGGGATCTGGACAGCATAACTCTGTGTACACATAAACAATTACCAAAAATAATTGAAAATGAGATTGTTTAACCATTATCTGTACATCACTTGAAGCAATCCTAGTTACTAGAGATGTGCAAAGTAAATCGTATTTTGGTTCTGCATTAGTACGTATCTATGATTTTGAGGTTGATCTTGAGGAAGAGTCTAGGATGGATTGTTAAAGTAAAGGTCTGTAGTCTCTTAAAAAGGTGGTAACAAAATCTAAGACACATGTTCTCTAAGAAAAGTCCTGCCAAATGTATCTCACTCCTTTGAAAATGTTATTAAATTAGTTCCATCAGGGGATTTGATAGAGTATGTCTAGATTTCAGAGAAATTATGATGATGTTCTTGTCAGAATGGCATGGTAGACTACATGCCTGCCATATCAATTCAACCTCACCTTCCAGTTTCATCAGCTTAATCATCTCTGTAAGATGCAGATCTTCTTACTCAATGATTCCACTCTCCCTGCTTCTTATCCTCAGTCAACAGGACAGGCTTGACCAAGGAAGCCAATCTGTCACCAGGTCAATGACCAGATTCTCTCCTTCCAGAATTCGAACAGGAAAAAAGGAAAGACAAGAAAGAAAGAGAAGAAAGAGAGAAAGAACAAAAAAAGAAAGAAAGAAAGAAGGAAAGAAAGGAAGAAAGAGAGAGAGAGAAAGAAAGAAAGAAAGAAAGAAAGAAAAAAGAAAGAAAGAAAGAAAGA
>NW_022142856.1:0-596 GCF_007565055.1 Rhinopithecus roxellana | reverse complement strand
ATTCACACATCACCAAGAAGTTTCTAAGAAAGCTTCTTTCCAGTTTTCAACTGAGTATATTTCCTTTGTCACCGTAAGCTTCACTGCGCTATGAAGTATCTAACTGCAGATTTCTAGAAAACTGTGTTAGCAAACTGATCACTGAAGAGAAACGTGTAACTCTGTGAGTTGCATTCACACATGGCAATGCAGTTTCTCAGAGAGCTTCTCTCCAGTTATTATGGGAGGATATTTGCTTTTTCACCATAGCCCTCAATGAGCTCCTATTATCACTTTGCAGAATCCAGGACAACAGTGGTAGCAAACTGTTCCAAGAAGGGAAGGGTGGAACTCTGTGAGATGAAGTCACACATCAGAACAATCTCTATCTCTCTCTAGTTATTATGTTTCTTTTTCTTTTTGGCCCCTATTCTGGGCTCCCAGTATCACTTTAAAGATTCCACTGATAGCAAACTGCTTCCTGAGGTTTAAGTTATAAGTCTGTGAGATGAACTCACAGATCAGAAAGAAGTTCTCAGAAAGCTTCTTTCACGTTTTGAACGGATGAAATTTCCTTTATCAGCGTAGGCCTCAATGCGATCCAAAGAAGCCCTTCT
>NW_022142855.1:0-7213 GCF_007565055.1 Rhinopithecus roxellana | reverse complement strand
GAGGGGAGGGGAGGGGAGGGGAGGGGAAGGCAACCGAAGCTTAGGAATGTGGGTGCAAATAACTTCACAGGTTTGGTGGTCAGAAGTTGAAGGTGTTTCCAACTTACGGCTTCCATTTTCACTGTAAAATAGGGAATAAAACCAACTACAGCTATGGATACGGAAGCTGTGGGGTCACAGGTTTAAGAAGTATGATGGTTTTGAAATAACAAAATATGGGCTGGGCGCGGTGGCTCAAGCCTGTAATCCCAGCACTTTGGGAGGCCGAGACGGGTGGATCACGAGGTCAGGAGATCGAGACCATCCTGGCTAACATGGTGAAACCCCGTCTCTACTAAAAAATACAAAAAACTAGCCGGGCGAAGTGGCAGCGCTGTGGTCCCAGCTACACGGGAGGCTGAGGCAGGAGAATGGTGTGAACCCGGGAGGCGGAGCTTGCAGTGAGCTGAGATCGGGCCACTGCACTCCAGCCTGGGCGACAGAGCCAGACTCCGTCTCAAAAAAAAAAAAAAGAAATAAAAAATATGATGGTTTTAAAATATCAAACAAAAACCGATGAAAGAAATAGAACAGCTGGACAGTAACAGGGGTTGCTATGAACATTAAATGAGACATGTATGTAAAGTGCATGGCACTTGATAAATATTCATGTCCTTCTCCCCTCCTACCACCATCTTAAATGGAAGAAACTGTCTTACTTATATTTGCATCATCTATCATTGCCCATACTTCATGTTCAATTTTTGTTGAATTGGTTCTAAATCTTCACACATAGTAGGTGAGATACATTTTTTTGAGTTGGACTGAATCCTTTCGGCAGAACTTGGCTATTACTGTCAGAGGGGTGGCGGGTGCACTGAGAAAAATGGTAGCTCTTGATACTAGACAGACTAAACTTCAGAGAACCTGGATCCTCCAGCCAGGAAAAAGGATTGTGAACTTCGCATGTCATTCCGTCTGTCTCCGAGTCTCGATTTCCCTACCTATTAAACTGGGATACGACACTCGCCAAACCTACAAAACAATAACCAACATGACCGAAAGAGCTTTGTAAACAGTGTAATATACAATCTCAAAGGCTGAACACATTGATGGAATCCTTTGGGGAGGTAATTTTTCACAGTATCAAGAACCATAAAAAAGTTGAAACCTATTGACCTAGGCATCTCCTTCCCAGAAATACATCCTACGACAAGTTTCTACCCTTTTCCTGTCCGTCCACCCAAAACATCCCCACAGACGGCACATTCCTAGGTTTTGGACTCACGCCTGTTAAGCTAGGATGTGAATTACGTACGATCCCTGTTTTGTTGCCACTCAACAAGATACAGCCCAGTGAAGGAAGTCATTCTGGGACTCATCTGAATTAAGTAATTCACCAAATGCAATATTTCACTTATTAACAAATTAGTCGCAAGTTCCACAACCCATCAAGAGCAGCATTCAAGACTTGGCGTTCAAGTTGAGAACTGCCATCCTTATGAAATAACTCGGCCAGCGCGGTGGCTCAAGCCTGTAATCCCAGCACTTTGGGAGGCCGAGACGGGCGGATCATGAGGTCAGGAGATCGAGACCATCCTGGCTAATACAGTGAAACCCTGTCTCTACTTAAAAATACAAAAAACTAGCCTGGCGAGGTGGCGGGCGCCTGTAGTCCCAGCTACTCGGGAGGCTGAGGCAGGAGAATGGCGTCAACCCGGGAGGCGGAGCTTGCAGTGAGCTGAGATCCGGCCACTGCACTCCAGCCTGGGTGGCAGAGCAAGACTCTGTCTCAAAAAAAAAAAAAATGAAATAACTCAAAGGAATGAAGAACTGCATATACCTATGAATCAGGCTGGTGGGCCATAATGATAGTAACAACGTCAGCTCTTTCCTATCCATTCTCTCATTGCTTCCTCATGAAAATCCTGTATGGTGGACAGGAGGGATTTATACCTTCTGTTCTCCAGGTAGAACCATGGGTTTCTATTCACTCAAAATAATTTGACAGCCAATAGGCATGATGGATAGAGCCCTCTTTTTTTTTTTTTTTATTTCTTCTAAAAACAAACAAAAGGATACAGGTGCAGAACATGCAGGTTTGTTACACAGGTATATGTGTGCCATGGTGCTTTGCTGTACCTATTGATCCATCCTCTAAGTTCCCTCCCCTCAGCCCCCAACCCCCAACAGGCCCTGGCGTGTGTTGTTCCCCTCTCTGTGTCTGTATGTTCTCAATGTTCAACTCTACTTACGAGTGAGAACAAGTGGTGTCTGGTTTTCTGTTCCTGTGTTAGTTTGCTGAGGATGATGGCTTCTAGCTTCATCCATGTTCCTGCAAAGGACATGATCTCATTCCTTTTTATGGCTGCATAGTATTCCATGGTGTACACGTACCACATTTTCTCTATCCAGTCTCTCATTGATGGACATTTGGGTTGGTTCCATGTCTTTGCTATTGTGAATAGTGCTGCAATAAACATACGTGTGCATGTGTCTTTATAGTAGAATGATTTACATTCCTTTGGGTGTATACTCAGTAATGGGATTGATGGGTCAAATGGTATTTCTGGTTCTGGATCTTTGAGGAATCACCATACTCTTTTCCACAATGGTTGAACTAATTTGCATTCCCACCAACAGTGTAAAAGTGTTCCTATTTCTCCACAGCCTCTCCAGCATCTATTGTTTCCTGACTATTTAATAATCGCCATTCTGACTGGCGTGAGATGGTATCTCTCTGTGGTTTTGATTTGCATTTCTCTAATGATCAGTGACGATGAGCTTCTTTTCATATGTTTGTTGGCCACGTAAATGTCTTCTTTTGAGAAGTGTCTGTCCATATCCTTTGCCCACTTTTTGATGGGGTTGTTTTTTTCTTGTAAATATGTTTAAGTGACTTGTAAATTCTGGATATTAGACCTTTGTCAGACGGGTAGATTGCAAAAATGTTCTCCTATTCTGTAGGTTGCCTGTTCACTCTGGTGGTAGTTTGTTTTGCTGTGCAGAAGCGGACACAGCACTCCTGGAGAGGTTTCATGGCCTGAACGACTGACATTATCTGGCTGTGCATCCTGGCGCACGTCGCTTCAACCCCCTGAGTCTCCTTTAACTCAAACTGCTTCCAAAGCTGCTGAATGGTTCCAATTGGCTACCTGATGTGAATGTGCTTTGTTTGAGATGCAAATACATACAAAGGTGACATGTCTGATGGCTTGCTGGCTCTGTTCCTAAGCCGGAACCAATGATAATACTTCAGGTCCAAAAACTGGCCTTCCCTTTACCCACTCCTGTTACCAACACTCTAGGGTTTCCAGTCAGTCTGCACATTGGCACACCTAGGCATGGATACAACGTGGCCATAACAAGGCAAAATAAATATTTATTAGAAATCAAAAAACCGTGTCTTCAATGGCACAAACATGTTCTTATTCTTTGTACGATTTCTTCCTTGAACATAGAGTTTCACACACACACACACAACACTAAGAACAAGCAGGTAAATGAGAATTTACAAGGATCCGGCACATTCAAGGATAATGGGATGACAGTTCTGTGTTTGGAACCAAGATCACAGTAAAAAATATGTAAATCAATGCAGAAATCAAGTACGGCTTACAGGCCCGGATGACGGCCCATCTACCTGGGCCCTGTCCAGAGCAAAAGGACACAGGTCACCAGGCCTTGAGGAAGGAAAGGAATGTCAATAATACTGCACTCTCTCAGGCTGGAGCCTTCTAAGAGCTTAATGACTTCACAGTACAACCTCCAGCACCTTCTCCCACATCCCAGGGAGGAAGGTGAAGCACCTTTTATTCCAAACAGATATATCACATAATGTCTAGAAGAATGAATTCTTCCGAGGAAAAGTTCAGCTAAAGGAGCATGTACAGCCAAGGCACTATCTGAGCCTGGGAGATCCCATCCCTGGAAAACGCCTTCCCCTGAAATTACTGAAATGTCAATCATGGAGTTTTAAGATGTCTGATAGACCCATGGGTTCAGTGGGGTGTGGGTGTGGGTGTGTGGGGGGCTGGGTGTGTGTGGGTGGTGGGTGAGTTTGGGTGTGTGTGGGTGTGTGTGGGTGAGTGTGGGTGAGTGCGGGGGGGGTGGGTGTGTGTGGGTGACTGTGGGTGTGGTGGGTGTGTGGGTGTGTGGGTGAGTGTGGGGTGTGTGGGGGGTGTGGGTGTGTGTGGGGGTGTGGGTGAGTGTGGGTGGTGGTGTGGGGGGTGTGGGGGGGTGGGGGGGTGGGTGTTGGGTGAGTTTGGGTGTGTGTGGGTGTGTGGGTGAGTGTGGGTGAGTGCGGGGCGGGGTGTGTGTGGGTGAGTGTGGGTGTGTGTGGGTGAGTGTGGGTGTGTGTGGGTGTGTGTGGGTGTGTGGTGAGTGTGGGTGAGTGTGTGGGTGAGTGTGGGTGTGTGTGGGTGAGTGTGGGTGTGTGGGGGGGGTGTGGGTGAGTGTGGGTGTGTGGGGTGGGTGTGTGGGTGTGTGTGGGTGTGTGTGGGTGAGTGTGGGTGTGTGTGGGTGTGGGTGTGTGGGGGGTGGGTGTGTGTGGGTGAGTGTGGGTGTGCTTTTGTGCACCCTGTGGGCACACTTGAATTTTCAACTAGTCACAGGGAACATAGGGGACAATGTTGACTGCCAAATGAGACACCTGAGAAAACAGTCCTGCCCCCCAACATAAGCCAAGTACAAAGAAAGACTCAAAATGATGGAATAACTGTGCTTTTTAAAACTAAACAAATAATGGCTCAGGGAGACATCTGTGGTCCAAGAATCAGGACACTCCAGCCTCCACAGCTCTGATATGACCTTCCTGCATGACTTTGCCCAGTACATATTCCTCTTGGAGCATTAGCCTGGGGGTAAAATGAAGGAAGTGGTCCTTTTCACTCTGATGCTTCTTGACTCATGGCTTCCCTTGGTAAACCTACCCAGGCTCAGACCTTTTGGCTGAAAGCCTTTTGGGGTGGACACTGTGGGGAAGAAGAGCCAACACAGAAAATGGTCTTGCCAACAAATTCCATCCAGACGCACAGAGAGCAGCTAGCTCTCCATCACGTGTGAGATGAGAAACATCCACATGGCTCTCCATTCCGCACTTGCACAAAAGCTGGCAGGTTAGGCAAATAGAAATCGATAATTGGCTTTATCCATTAATATCTGAGTCAAAGCAATTCTGGATATGGCTTTATCCATAACAGATACGGCTTTCTCCATTAATGGATAGGACTTTCTCCATTAATATCTGAGTCAAAGCAATTCTGGAATTCCCAGCTCCACAGTGTAGAGCGTAGCGTCATGAATCCTAACCACTTCCTTTCAGACCAAGATGTCTGTTCAGGCTTAATGCGGGTAGCTAACTCCAGATGTGGGATGTAGATCTGTAGAATCTCCAGCTAAAAGGGACCTTAAACTTCTTCCAATGACCATTTTCAACAACATCCCTCACTAAGTGCTCGACCAGCGTTTGCTTAAACATCTCCAACATCTGGAGCAGTTGCTGGATTGGATTCAGCCAAAATCTTTCTCAATTTCCTAGTTCTGTCCATTCTGGAACACATCTGCTCCTCCTGCCTCTAGGACAGTCCGCCTCAAATCTTCTCCAGAGGCCCATGCCCTGCCCCCACCACGGTGGCTCAGAGTATGCAATTACTCCCTGGGTCAGCTGGGAGGGCAGGGGCTGCTGTGGACTGTGAAACCTCACACACAACCCAACCCACCTCTCCCCAACCAGCCCCATCAGGGGCACAGAGTCTCTATCTGCCCAGCTAGTCTGGCACACGGAGTGGCCCAGAGCAGAGCAACTGGCCCAGAGTGCACTGCCAGGTCCACACTCCTCAGTTTGCCTCAAGCCAGATGAGCTAATCAATCACCATGTTATCTGAAGGTCAAATTTCTATTTCTGCCATTTAAGATTAACATTCATGGTTACATTTTTATAATTCCACCTGGAACATGTTTACATGAATCCTTTCACCAGCTAACGGTGGCAGAGTGGATTTTCTGGTGGTTTCGGCCCCAGTCACCTGGGAAATCCTTCCGTCTCCACTTCACCTCTGCCCCCAGACTGACTCCATGTCATTTCAGAAGGAGAACGTCAGAGCATGAGGACCTAAAAATAAGCCCAAAGTCTTGGCAAAGGCTTCTCTCTCACTAGCTTCCCCTTCAGCTTCAAAATTCACAGTTAAAAAAAAAAAAAATACTTGGTACCAAAGCAGTTGAGGCATTTTGTTAAATTCCCCCACTGAGACATACTGAGGTATGCGACTAACTGCTGAGTTCTAAGATGGCATCGATCGAGCAGCTGCTATTTCTGCTTCAGCTGAAGCCAAGATCCCAGCGCAGAGGCAGGCGCTACTGCGAGGCCAGGACAAGGAAGAGAGCCAGGCCCTTTCACCCAGATCGCGGCGGCCCAGCAGGACTTGCCTGGCGTTGTCTCATGCAGACTTTTGTGTGTGTGAAGAAAAGCTTTTTGTCTGGCTCTGGGCACCCTGAGGCCAAATATATAATACTTACATCCAGCCCCAAAGCTCCCAATCTGTCTCCACTTTTAAAATCACGTACTTCATTGTAGTAATTTTCATTCTTAACTGAAATGTCTTTTCCATATTGAAAATTAAAACCCTGTGTTACTTATGCTACCAAAAACCTCTCTCAGCTTGAGACAGTGTGAACTTTGGGGCGTCAAGGGAGGTTCACTCCAAGGATGGTCTCCTTTTCCCTGAAGGGTTCCGGAAGGATGTTTCCAGAGCTCACTCCCTTCCTCCCCCAGGATATCCGGCTTACCTCCGTCCCCCGCACACTCTGGGATGGGATCAAGGGTCTCCCCAAATTCAGGCAACCCAGTCACAGCAGGAGAGACGGTACAATGTGTGGGCTGGGGTTGGAGCTGGCAGGAGGAAAGACGCCTCTCCCTGCTCCTCAAGGCTCCTGCCCCTTCCCCGCCACCCATCTCTCCCAGCCAAGCCGACCTGCAATTGGTAAAACCAGAGGCTTCACCCAGGACTTCAGGAGGCTCCCAGGCTCCAGACTGCTGCTGGCTGTAGGTTTACACCAACTCTTTGCCAAGTAACAAAATCCAGGATGTTTCCCACTCAGACAAACTGACAACTACCCCTCAGTTCAGACACCCACTGAACACTGAGCATGAGGGTGCACTCTGCTTCGAGACCAGCAGAGCCGAACTCCACCATCCCTCAAAGCCTCTCCGCAGAGGCCGTGACTCCGCCTGCAG
>NW_022142854.1:0-22035 GCF_007565055.1 Rhinopithecus roxellana | reverse complement strand
TGTAATTACTCTCCATGTCAGGTAAGAAAACTCACCTCCCTACTAGCCTAGCCCTTCACTGACACCACCCTAGTGGCAGTTGGGGCACCATATTACAGTCTGACAAGGGTGGAAATCTAGGCTCCCTGCTCAGTATTTGATAGCAGAGATGCATAGGGGCCACTTTTTTTTTTTTTTTTTTTTTTTTTTTTTTCCGTGTTGTTCTGTAGAATAGAGTGGTTATTATTTAAAATTTTCAATATTACCATGTTTCCCTTTTTCTTGACTCCTGCTAAAGAGGGCAGTCTTTTATTCTGGCTTTTTATTTGCCTATGCCTGTAGGTATTTCGAGGTTGATGACTTCTTCAGCTCCAAAGGTGGCATGTATGAGGCAAGAAGAACATTCAGTGAACTCGCATCAGCAGTGTTTCTTGGAACCGGAAGTCCCTAGCCAATCTGTTATTTTCTCTTTACCTTTTAGAATTTTTGTTTGTTTTATACGTAATTTATGAGAAGGAGTAGAGAAAAGTACATCTCCATCTTCCTAGAAACAGAAGTAGTGAACAATATTTTGAAAGTATTAAATCTATATATTTTACGTGTGTATGTGTTTTCCCATAAATGACGTTTTTCCGAAAATTTCCTGCCTTTAACTCCCACAGCCATTATGAGGCTTATTGTCAGAAGTAAAAATAGGGTGTTTAGTACCATAAGAGCAACTCCATTGACAAGCTTTGGTTGATTTATTGTGCCAATTATAGAAAACAAAATCACATCTAGTCATTGTTTGTACACATAAAGTTGTTGATTTCTTTTCTAATTAGTATAACTCCCTTTCTATATTAGAACATGATAAGTCTTTTGAAGACTTGGGTATTAATGCCTAATTATATATCATTAGTAGAAAGAACTGAGGAAGGTATTTCTTATAAGATTTCATAAGAAGGTCATTAACATTAAGAGGAAATAGAAGATCCCTTGGAGGGCTGGGATAGAAGTGAGATAAGTGGTGTTTGGAAGTGTTCTTGTTTCTCCCTAACCCAACTCAAAATGGAAGGAAAACCCCAAACGGTGGGGATTTGTGCCTTATTTCTTCTTCAGGACTGTGATTAAGGGCACTTTACAAAAAGTCTCATACCAATAGCAGTAGCTGAGAAGTAAATATAGACAGAGCTAGAGGTAGCTCCACTGTGTTATGCTAAAGGTTTAGAAATTTCTTTCACCTCCCAGTTGGAAGGGCAACTAAGAGTTGGCAGTCAGTGATTCTGGAATGGAATAGCAGCAACAAGGGGAAAAAGATAAAGTAATGCTGTTGCAGAAGTCCGCTTTTCAATAACTAATCCAGGGACAGGCAGAGGATGTGGATGAGACTCAAAGAACCTGCACAGTGAGCTAGCATTGAGTTAGAGCTGAATTAGTGGAGGAAAGAAGGTGCATTTGACCCTACTATGATTAGAGATTACACTCTAGGTTCTGCCATCTTTGGACTTGAGAAGTAAAATCCAAGATGACAATCAGTCTCTGTGGAAAAATTTCTTCTCAGGCCAATGAAAAATCAGAAAATAGCAAAGGGATCACTCAGTTTGGGCACATTTTCCCACATTGTTTCTTTATATCCCAACTCCAACTTGAAGAAGAAAAATTGCAAAGGCAAACATTTGTGACAAGAAGGTCAATTCTTAGGTATGTAGATTTTACCTTAAAATTTAATAAATCTTTATCTGAACAGGGCTTAGAGAAACTCAGTTTAAGATAATACTAATATAACTTTAAATGGCAAGTTATTTTTTATTTTTGTTGTTTTATTTTATTTGTTTTCTTGAGATGGAGATTTGCTTTGTCGCCCAGGCTGGAGTGCAGTGGTGTGATCTTGGCTCACTGAAACCTCTGCTTCCCAGGTTCACGGCGATTCTCCTGCCTAGGCTTCCTGAGTAGGTGGGATTACAGGCATGCACCACTTCGGCTGGCTAATTTTTGTATTTTTAGGGATGATGGGGGTTTCACCATGTTGGGTGGTCTCAAACTCCTGACCTCAGGTGATCCACCCGCCTCGGCCTCTCAAAGTGCTGGGATTACAGGCATGAGCCATTGTGCCTGGCTGGCAAGTTATTTTTTAATCTTATAGATTAGGAACTCCAGATGGATTCATTACAAAAATAACAACAGCAACAACAACAACAATAAAAACATAGCAATAGTTACACAACATTGTTATACATTTTTGCACATGATTGTCCCTACCCTCAAATCTAATTGAAATGCTTGCAGGGTACATTCAGTTAACATAAATGCTTTATCTAGACTAGATGTAGAAAAAAATGTGCTAAGTTACTTATATTGAGTCTAAATATACAATTGCTTACTTATAGTGCCTTGTAAAATTCTGCATAGATACTTAAACAGCCCAACAAAATATCCAATACAACACTCCATCTGTTGGGTAAGATAACTCTCTTCTCTTTGAGGTGGATTGAGCCATCTTTGAACCAATTGTAATTTTCAAAAAATAACGTATGATATTGAGCCTAAAATTATCTTATAACTTGTATAAACAGTCTATTATTTCTAGGCCCAACTAGGAGTAAAGCTACTCTTTCTTTCAAACTTCCTTCGCATACTTGAAAATGACTGTGTTATACTCCTAGTAATTCATAATAAAGCCTGTTTTGACTTTCCTTAATACTGTCATTATTGTACCCTCAGTGAGTTCCAGTGTTGTACTTTACACTTGAATTGTGGTAGTCAGGATTGTTCCTAGTAGAATCTAACCAGCTCCAAATGTTATGGGTATGACTGTTTGTAAGCAATACCAAATCTCTCGACTTGCAAATCTCAATGGATAGACTTTTCTTTGAAAGAAAATGTATCTTAAAAGGTTCATTGGCATTACAACAAGGGGAAATCAGAACTTGCAATTAGTCATACCTGCCATGATAGAACTCAAATTTGGGGACAACTCTGCAACAGGAAGAAGAAAATGGACAGATAAGCCTTGTCCTTGAGAGGGACTAAAAGATTGGTGTCAATTACTGCATACTTCAGAAAGGAATTCAGTTAGCAAGAGTATACAGTCATTAAGTTAGGCAATGAGAGTTAACACTAGATACCAGATTGAGCTTGGGTCTTCATGGTGTTTGAAGTTTACTAGTCAGGGCCAGGTTATCATAAAAAAGGGTTCTAGATACTAGAAGTGACTTGTAACCGGTATTATAGGTGTCATTGTTCCCATTGAAATATGGAGTCTATATAAAAGTTTAATCAATTTCCTTAATGAATACAATGAGTGAATAGCATACCTGACATTCCACTTTGCATTTTTTGAACACAAGATTAGTTATCTTTTACTATTTTCTGTTTTGCTCTGTTTCAATTAGCTAATCTCACACATTAAAAAAAAAATTAACAAGCTACCCAGAATTTAGTGGCTCAAATTAGTAATTCTTTATTCTCATTATCTGTGAATCCTCTGAGGTTCAGGTAATATAGGTTGAACTCAGCTGGACAACTATGCTTGAGGCTGCAGCAGCTGGTGTGGATCTGCTTCTCACTGCTGGTCTGTGAGTGAGCTGCCCTGTACTAGGTGCTTCTCATCCTTCTTGACCCAGTGGGTTAGCTGTGGTACACTATTCTCACAGCAGTGACAGAGGCAAGAGGATCTCTCCTACCTCTCTGAAGGTCTAAGATTGGAGCTGACACATTGTTATTCCTTGTCCATTTCATTGGCTCAAGCAAATATTTTGGCTGAGCTCTAAACCCAAGAATGGAAAAGTGAAAATCGTTTATAATCCCTTCCACAAAAGAAGGGATATTGAAAAGATAATTAATCAATACGCCTCACTGCGTGTTAAGACCAGAACGTTCTTACAAAAATAGAACAGTTGATATGCTTTATTTCCTGATGACTACACTGAAGGTTCTAATTTTTACACTTGATATATAAATAAACATATACCCAGAAACTTGAATAACTCAGAATGTACTGATAAACAAAATAGAAAGGGGAAAAATATAAAAAGAATTCCAGAGACTTTTACTTATTAAACTTTTTTCTGTTTGTACCTCTAAATTTATTCTAATTGCTAGAAATTATGGTTTATCTTCTTCAAAGAAGTGGTTATTTTACCAATTGTTAGCTTTAATAAATAGCAAGGCCAGACGTGGTGACTCAGGCCTGTAATCCAACCATTTTGGGAAGCCGAGGTAGGCAGATCATGAGGTCAGGGGATCAAGACCATCCTGGCCAACATGGTGAAACCCCATCTCTGCTAAAATAAAACAAACAAACAAACAAACAAACCCAGGCATGGTGGCTTGGGCCTATAGTCCCAGCTACTCAGGAGGCTAAGGCAGGGGAATCGCTTGAACCCGGGAGGCGGAGGTTTCAGTGAGCCGAGATCTCACCACTTAACTCCACCCTGGCAGCAGAGCGAGACTCCGTCTCAAAAATAAATAAATAAATAAAAATAAACAAATATTTAATAAGCTTGTTAAACAATACAGTATGAAGTAATAATATCTGAAGTGTCTAATTCAAGTTTTTCCTTCAAAGTGTCATTATATTTTTAAAAAATTTGTTGTCTCCAAAATATGTGTCCTGCTAAATTAAACAATTAACAGTTGTTGGTGACAATGTAAATTAATACAGCCATTATGAAAAATGGTATGGAGGTTTCTCACAAAACTAAAATATAATATGATTCAGTAATCCCATTTCTGGGATTCAAGGGAACTAAAAGTCATATGTCAGAGGGATATCTGCACTCTGTGTTCATTGCAGCATTATTCACAATAGCCAAGATATGGAATCAAACTAAGTGTCCGTCAACAGACAAATAGATTAAAAAATATGGTATTTATACACAATGGATACTATTGAGCCTTTAAAAAAAGAAATCCTGTCATATGCATCAACATGGTGAATCTGAAGAACATTATGCTAAGTGAAGTAAACCAGGCACAGAAAGACAAACGCTATGTGATCTCACTTACATGTGGAATCTAAACAAGTTCAACTCATAGAAGTAAAGAGTAAAATGATGGTTGCCAGAGGATGGGACTGGAGGTGGGAAGGGATGGAATAGGGATTATTTATCAAAAAGTACAAAGTTTCTGATAGAAGGAGTAGATTTTAAAATCTATTGCACAAAAATATGACTATAGTCAATAATAATGTATTGTGTATTTCAAAACAAGAGTTAATTTCAAATGTCTAATTATAAAAATGATAACTGAGGTGATGAATATGTTAATGAGCTTAATATAATCATTTCATATCATATACACATATGAAAATATCACATCACATACTATATATGTACACAATTATGATTCATCAATAAAACTATTGATAATAAAAATATTTTCCAATTCTTATGAGGCTTTGAATACAGATGTTTGTAAAATCAGAATAGAATATTGTTCTGCCTTCTTTTTGACAAAGAAACTCATATTTGTTGATAATTTTATTTTTCTTGGAGATGTTAAATTTCTTTTTATACACTTTTAATTGACAGAAAAATAATTTTGGATACATTTTCCAAGCCTAGCTAATGCTTTTAATCAATAGGTACTTTGCTGTATCCTATATAGGCTTTTCAATACTGTCCTATATTATACACCACAATTTATGATTATCATCATCACTTTGCTTTGGATTAATCTAATCAATTTGCTTGGAAGCTTAAAATAATCCTTATTTTTATCTTGACATTTTGCCCATATATGTTTATTCTTTATTCTTAGTAACCTATTACAGAAATCTAGGTTTCATTATTTTCCCATTTTTACATTCTACAGAAAAACATGTATATGCCTTCTACTTTCCATATTAATTATAGAAAAAGACGATTTATATTTTTGAAACTACATTTGAAGGATTCATGCTGCAGCATTAATCAAGAATATTGACTTGCAAAAACTGCAGCTTTGGTGTAACCTAAGTATTATTTACTTATCACATACAACGCTGAGTATCTGTCTCATTTTTTCTTTTCTAGTATTATTAAATGCCTACCAAGATGCTTTGCTCGAAGTAGTGGGCACCTGTACTAGTCAGGGTTCTCTAGAGGGACAGAATTAATAGGATAGATATATACAAAGAGAAGTTTATTAAAGAGTATTAACTCATGATAACAAGGTGAGGTCCCACAATAGGCTGTCCGTAAGCTGAGGAGCAAGGCAGCCAGTCCAAGTCCCCCAGCTGAAGAACCTGGGACTTGTTCTTTTTAACTCCCAGAACTACAACATTACATGCAGAATCCTTACTTAATGGGCCAAAATCAATCAATTCAGACTGATCCAGCTCTATGTTTCTTCCACCATTATTCCACACCCTTAATATCCATTCCCATGCCTGTTCTCCAGATTTCTGCTTACATAAATTAGAAAACTTAAGCAGTTCTTTTGGAGTATAGTTCACCTCCTCATGGGTCACACACTCAACCTCATGTCTAGGGGCTTACTGGGACTTTAGTTATAGGTCTGGAAGCAAACAGGGTGTTGGGGGTAGATTCTGAGGAGAATCAACATTGTCTTGCCTGGCAACTGCCTCAGGGGAGGCAATCACTGTTGCCTCAGGCAGTGCAGGGTTTATGTCCTCAGACAAAAGATAAAAGATTGATGGTAGCCTGGTTTGGGGAGGGGATGGGGGAAGCTGTTTCTTCTGGCAAAAGAAGTTCGTCAGAGTTTATAAGCTCAGTGTCCCCAGCTTCATCAGGGTCTTTCTACATGTCTCCATTCCAAGTTGCAGGGTCACATTCTTTTCCAATCAATGCCCTCAGTTTTATAGTAGACACCTAATGAGTCTGTGCATGCACCTTTCATTGCAGGTCAGCCACTTGTATGATAAAAGTTTGTGTCTGATTTTCCACAATTTTAGCTATTTTTCTATAGGAGATAAGGGAATCTTAGCAGATTTGAGGTTCAATATCTGCCTCTGAAGTGTGGAGTCAGAATCCCTGAGTTCATCATTTTCTTTCATCACTTTGTCTGGTGAACTTAGGAACAACCAATCAGCTTTATTATGTTCCTTGGTTCTTCACATATGATCAAAGGTATTATGAATAAAGTCACTAAAGTCCTTGCCTCTCATGAGCTGTGAATCAGGATTATCAAATGCATTTATTTTGCATAACTCTTTAAATAGTTCACACCAAGGACTATCAGTGTTCTCCATACTATTAGCAATAGAGTCCTTAGCATTTTTGGGTCTAATCATGTTAAGCAGCCAAGTCCAGAAATCCAAAACCAAGGAAGGAACTCCATCCTTTATATTCCTGTTCCTCTAGAACCACTCTTGGTACCAAAATCTGTATTAGCGTTCTCTAGAGGGACACAATTAATAGGATAGATGTATATATAAAAGATAATTTATTAAGGAGTATTAACTCACATGATCACAAGGCCCCCATTAGGCTGTCTGCAAGCTGAGGAGTAAGGAAGCCAGTCTGAGCCCCAAAGCTGAAGAACCTGGAGACCGGAAGAAAGATGTCAGCTCAGAGGGTAAGCTAGTCTAATCTCTCCACATTCTTCTGCCTGCTTTTATTCTGGCCAGGCTGGGAGATGATTAGATGATACTCACCCACATTGAGGGTGGGTCTGCCTTTCCCCAGTCCACTGACTCAAATGTTACTCTGCTTTGGCAACACCCTCACAGACACACCCAGGAACAATATTTTGCCTCCTTCAATCCAATAAGGTTGACATTTAATATTAACCCTCATAGTACCTGATAAATATAAAACATTTTAATTGAGTTAAAGACCTTTTTCAGTTCTTGTATGCCTAGAAAGTAAAAGGCCTTAAGAATTTCTTGACATATTGCCTCCATCCTAATAGTTAAATATCTCCCACCTCTGAAAGGAATGCCATGCAACTGGTTTTAAATTTTTTTTCTTAAATGAAAAGCTAAATAACAAAATGTAGAGTTTATGCAAAAATATTCTGCAGTGATACTAATGACCGTGATACTGAAAACGAATCATTACAATATTTCAAAATTTTGCACAAAATATGACAATCACCCTCAACCTTAACAGGTTCAGTCACAAATACAATTCCTAAAATATATATCTAGTTTTCATGTTTAGAATTTCTAGTATCTACATAATATTCCATGAAATTAATATTTACAATGAGGAAAAAGTGTTTACTTACTTCCAGTTATTATGTATGTATTTTGTTATTTTGCCACAATACTTTCATAAACAATAGCTTATTTATCTTTTCATGAAAAATATCCTATGAGAAAATTCCCTAAAAAATAGCAAGTACATTCTTGTTTAGATACATGTGGCACAATTTTATTTTTGTTACATTAGGTAAATAAAACACCAATAATATGACAAAGGTCATGGCCAAAGTAAGGATCATTTAAAAATCTTTTTGGAGACTTATTGGCCGTTTACATTGGGCATATAGAGAATTCAATTTCAGGGTTGATTTTGAAATTTTTAATTTTCTTAATAAATTTGTTACCAGGCCTTAATTTTACCTTTGCATTTAGATCTTAGGTATATTCAATCATCTGATTAATCCAGAAGCTTACATGTTCAAAAGAAATATTTAGTTTTTAAAAAAAAAATCTTACATTGATCAATCCCATTTTACATATTGGTATCAGCCAGCAATTTGGGGGACCACGTAGCTGAAGTATGTGTACTATAAGACTGTTAAACTGGAGTCCTTTCCCAAATGTAGCACAATGCTGAATGATATGCATACAATAGAAAGAAACTGGCAGTCTTCCTGTCTTCTCACTCTCCTGTACCACTCTGACATATCCCCTAACTGTGGCAGACTTAAGCTTCTTGTCAGCTTGATTCAACTTTAGACTGGTACCTTCCGATACCCCCTTGATCTTCCTTTTCTTAAAGCATTTATTTTAGAAAACTTGGAATTATAAATTTTTTCTCTGCCTCTTTAAGATATCTTCTGCAAGTTTTACAACCCAGGAATGTCTTTCTCAAGGATTTGGAGTCACCTCTATGAAATGTTATAAGAAAGAGAGTGCCTCACACATTTACCTAGGTAACAATCTTGCACATCCTGCACACCCGGAACTTAAAATAAAAATTGATTTCAATAAAAGGAAGGAAGAAAGGAAAGAAAAAGACAAAGAGAAAGAAATAAACAAGAAAAAATAAAATAAAGGAAAATGAAGAAAAAAAGCGCCTGTATCTAATAATGTCTTTGTAAAGGTAGCAGCCTAACCTCAACGAGCCAATTAGCATCAGTTAGCAAGCACTGATAGTTTAATCACATTGATCAACTTTCCCCCTCAACCATCACTCTAACCTTAATATCTTCCAGTGCTTTTTCAGTACTTGGTTAGTTAACTGCAGTGCTTAAAACTCTCCTGACTTTTGTTTCAGCAGAATTGAGTTGAATCTCTCTCTCCTATTGCAATAATCTTGAATACAATCTTAGTTATCTAACTCCATTAGGTGTACTTTTGTGATACCTTCCTGAGGCTCTCCAGCATCTCATGACACCCCATTCCGCAAAATTAGAAAGTCTTGAACAACCTAGGATTAGTACAAAGAAATCTCCCAGACAAGGTATGTGAGGACTCAAATTTGTCAGATTCTTCAATTGTTTTTGTAAATAGAATTTTGCAAATATTAGAGTGAAAGTATCATATACTATTTCTTCTATGGAATTTTATTGGAAATCACTGTTATGATTAATTTTATGTCAGTTTGGGTAGGCCACATTATCAAATTTTTGGTAAAACATCATTCTTGATGTATCTATCAAGTTTTTTTTTCACTGTACATAATATTTAAATGAGTAGATTTGACCAATGCAGATTCCCCTCCCTAATGTTGGTGGGTCTTGTCTAATCAGTAGAAGGCCTTAAAAGACTGATTTTCCCCCAGAAAGAATTCTTCCTTCAAATAGCATTGTTTTCTTTCAACCTTTATTTTAGGTTCAAGGAGTATACAGGCAGGTTTGTTACATGTGTAAATTACATGTCACTGAGGTATGGCATATGTCACCTAGGTAGTCAGCACAGTACCCAATAGGTAGTTTTTAAAGTCTCACCAACCTCTTGCCCTCCACCCATAAGTGAGTACCAGATTCTGTTTTTCCCCATTTTGTGCCCATGCGTATTCAATGTATAGCACCTACTAATTTGTTTTTGTGTTGGTAAGAACATGTGATATTTTGTTTTCTGTTTCTGCATTAATTCACTTAGGATAATGGCCTGCAGCTCCATTTCTGTTGCTGCAAAGAACATGATCTCATTCTGTTTTATAGCTGCACAGTGTTCCATGGTTTATATGTACCACATTAAAAAAAATTCAGTCTACTGTTGATGGGCATTTAAGTTGATTCCATGTCTTTGCTATTGTAAAGAGTACTGTGATGAACTTACATGTCCATGTGTCTTTACGATATAATAGAATGATTTATATTCCTTTGGGTATATACCCAGTAATGGGATTGCCGGGTTGAACTGTAATTCTATTTTAAGTTCTTTAAGAAATCTCCAAGCTGTTTTCCACAGTTACTGAACTAATTAACATTCTCGCCGGCAGTGTACGTGTTCTCTTTTCTCTGAATCCTCACTAGCATCTGTTATTTTTTTGATTTTTAAATAACAGCCATTTTGACTGGTGTGAGATGGTATCTCATTGTGGTTTTGATTTGCATTTCTCTAATGATTAGTGATGTCAAGCTTTTATTTTTTTTGTATACATGTTGGCCACATGTATGTCTTCTTTCTAAAAGTGTCTGCTTTTGTCCTTTGCCCCACTTTTAATGGGGTTGATTTTTTTGCCTGTA
Source organism: Rhinopithecus roxellana (assembly GCF_007565055.1). Lineage (NCBI taxonomy): Eukaryota > Metazoa > Chordata > Mammalia > Primates > Cercopithecidae > Rhinopithecus > Rhinopithecus roxellana. The sequence continues at coordinate 11,268 of NW_022142854.1, read as the reverse complement.
AATTTGCTTACGTTTCTTATAGATTCCAGACATTAGATCTTTGTCAGAAGCATAGTTTGCAGATATTCTCCCCATTCTATATGTTGTCTATTTACTCCATTAATAGTTTATTCTGCTGTTCAGAAACTCTTTAGTTTAAGCTCCACTTGTCAATTTTTGTTTCTGTTATAGATTGCTTTTAGAGTCTTCATCATGAAATTTTTACTAAAGCTTATATCCAGAATGATATTTCCTAGGTTTCATTCTAGGGTTCTTATAGTTTTAGGTTTTATGTTTAAGTCTTTAATCAATCTTGAGTTGATTTTTGTATATGATTTAAGAAAGGGGTCCAGTTTCAATCTTCTGCATATAGCTAGCCAGCTATACCAGTATCTTTTATTGAATAGGGAGACCTTTCTCTATTGCTTGTTGTTGTCAACTTTGTCAAAGATCAAATGGCTATAGTTTCGTGGTTTTATTTCTGGGTTCTCTAACCTGTTTCATTGGTCTATGCATTTGTTTTTGTACCAGTACCATGCTGTTTTGGTTACTAGAGCCATATTGTATTGTTTGAAGACTGGCAGTGCGATGCCTCCAGCTTTGTTGTTTTTGCTTAGGATTATTGTGGCTATTCAGGAACTTTTATGGCTGCATATGAATTTTAGAATATATTTTTTTATTCTGTATAGAATGACATTGGTAGTTTGATAGGAACAGCATTGAATCTGTAAGTTGCTTTGGGTAGTATGGCCATTTTAACAATATTGATTCTTCCTAACCAAGAACATGGAATGTTTTTCTATTTGCTTGTGTTGTCTCTGAATTCTATCAGCAGTGTTTCAGAATACCCCTTGTAGACATCTTTCACTTCCTTGGTTAGCAGTATTGCTCAGTATTTTATTCATGTTGCAGCTATCAGGAATGGAATTGCATCCTTTGATTCGGCTCTCAGCTTGGACATTATTGGTGTATAGAAGTGCTACTGACTTTTTTACACTGATTTTTGTATCCTAAAATTTTACGGAAGTTGTTGATCAGTTATAACAACCTTTGGGCAGGGGCTTGGGGTTTTCTAGGTAGAGAATCATATCATATGTGAAGAGACAAAGTTTTACTGCCTCTTCCTGTTGGATACTTTTTATTTCTTTCTCTGATTAGTATAATATTGGTGATATGTAATAGATGACTCTTATTATTTTGAGGTATTTTCCTTCAATGCCTAGTTTGTTGAGGGTTTTTAATATGAAGGAATGTTGAATTTTATCGAAAGCCTTTTCACCATATATTACAATGACAGTGTGGTTTTTGTTTTTACTTCTCTTTATGTGATGAATCATATTTATTGATTTGTGTATGATGAAACAACCAACCTAGCATCCAGGAACAAAGCCTACTTGATCATGGAGGAATAGCTTTTTGATGTGTTGCTGGATTAGATTTGCAAGTACTTGGTTGAGGATGTTTACATCTGTGTTCATTAGGGATATTGGCCTGAAGTTTAATTTTTCGTTGTTGTGTCTCTGCTAGGTTTTGTTATCAAAATTATGCTGACTTCACAGAATGAGTTAGGGAGATGTCCTGCATCCTTGATTTTTTTGGAATCGTTTCAATGGGACTGCTACTTGCTCTTCTTTATATATCTTTTCGAATTTGGCTGTGAATTCATTATGTCCGGGGCTTTTTCTGGTTGGTAGGGTTTTTATTACAGATTTAATTTTGGAACTTAATGTTGGTCAACTGAAGTACTGAATTTCTTCTGGTTTAATCTTGAGAGAATGTGTGTTTCCAGAAATGTGTCGATTTCTTCTGGGTTTTCTAGTTTGCGTAGAATCGCTCATCATAGTCTCTAAGGGTTTTTGTATTTCTGTGGGGCAGATGGTAAGGTTGCCTTTCTCGTTTCTAATAGTGTTTATTGGAATCTTCTCTCATTGGTCTAGCCAGCCGTCTATCAGCCTCCTTTACTTGTTTGAAGAAACAACTTTTCATTTCGTTGAGCCTCAGTTTCAGTTTCATTTAGTTACGTTCTGATTTTGGTTGTTTTTTCAGTTAGCTTTGGTGTTGGTTTACATTAGGTTGTTAATTTGGAGACATTTTTGACCCTTTCTTTAAATGTAGGTAGGCATTTAATCTTACAGACTTTCCTCTTAACACTGCTTTAGCTGCGTCCCAGAGGTTCTGTTATGTTGTAACTTTGTTTTCATTAGCTTCAAAGAATTTCTTGATTCCTGCCTTAATTTCATTTGTTATCCAGCAGTCCTTCAGGAGCGCGTTGTTTAATTTCCATGTAATTACATGGTTTTGAGAGATCTTATTGGTATTGATTTCTATTTTTATTGCACTGTGGTCTGAGAGTGTAGTTTTTGTGATTTCCATTTTTTTGGAATTTATAAGGAATTCCTTTATGGCTAAGCTTGTGATCAATCTTAGAGTATGTGCCATGTGCAGACAAGGTGAATGTATTTTCTGTTTTTGTAGGGTGGAGTGTTCTATAGCTGTATGTTAGATTTATTTGGTCAAGTGTCAAATTTAGGTCCTTAATATCTTTGTTAGTATTCTGCCTTGATGATCTGTCTAGGGGTGTTGAAGTCTCCCACTAGAATTGTATGGTTTCTTAGATCTCTAAGAACTATTTTATGAATTTGGGTGCTCCAGTATTTAGTGCATTTACATTTAGGATAGTTAAGTCATCTTGTTGAATGGAACAGTTTATCATTTTATAATGCTCTTCTAATGCTCTTCTTTGTCCTTTTTGATCATTATTGATTTAAAGTTTTTTGTTTTTTTGTTTTTTTCTGAAATAAGAATAACAACCTCTGTTCTCTTTTATTTTCCATTAGCTTGACGGATCTTTCTCCATTCGTTTACTTTGAGCCTACGGTTGTCACTGCAAGTGAGATGAATCCTTTGAAGACAGCATGCAGTTGGGTATTAGTTTTTTAGTCCTCTTGACACTCTGCCTTTTTACTTGGGGCATTTATCTTGTTTATGTGCAAGGTCAGCATTATGTGAGTTTGTAATCCTGTCATCATGTTGTTAGCTGGTTATTATGTAGACTGTAGAGTTGTTTTATAGTGTCAGTGGGCTATGTACTTAAGTGTGTTTTTGCAGTGGCAGGTAAAAGTCTTTTGTTTCCATATTTAGCGCTCTCTTAAGGACTTCTTAAAAGGCAGGTCTGGTAGAAAAAAATTCCCTTAGCATTTGCCTGTCTAAATAGAATTTTATTTTTCTTTGCTTGTAAGGCTTAGTTTAACTGAATATGATATTCTTGGTTGAAATTTCTTTCCTTTAATGTTGCTATATATAGGCCCCCAGTCTCTTCTGGCTTGTAAGATTTCTGGTGAACTGTCCCCTATTAGCCTGATTGGGTTCCTGTTATACGTGACCTGTGCCTTTTCTCTGGCTGCCTTTAAATTTTTTTCTTTAACATTGACATTGAAGAATCTGATAACTATTTGTCTTGGGGATGGTTATCTTGTATATTATCTTGCTGAAGTTCTCTGAATTTCCTGAATTTGTATGTTGACCTTTCTGGCGAGTTTGGGGAAATTTTTGTGGAAAATATCCCTAAATATATTTTCCAAGTTGCTTGTTCTCTCTCCCTCTCTTTCTGGCATGCCAGTGAGTCATAGGTTTGTTTCTTTACATAATCTCATAGTTCTCCGAGGTTTTTTCATTAATTTTAAAACATTTTTATCTGAGTTGATTCAGATAACTAGTCCTTGAACTCTGAGATTCTTTCCTCAGATTAGTCAATTCTGCTGTTATCACTTACGATTGTATTATGAAATTCTAGTTGTGCGTTTTTTTTTTTTTTTCAACTTTAGATCACTTTGGTTCTTTTTGGAAATGTATATCTGAAAATAGACATTTCTATTTCTGATAATTTCTATTTCTGTTTCTTTCTGAAAATGTATCACTTTATTAGATTCCTTAGATTCCTTGGATTGGGTTTCAGCTTTCTCTTGAATTTCTAGATTCATTTCCATCTAGATTATGAATTCTACTTCTGTCATTTCAGCCATTTCTGTCTGATTAATAACCATTACTGAAAAGCTAGTACAGTTGTTTGGAGGTTAGAGGATATTTTGGCTTTTAGAGTTGCCAGAGTTCTTGCACGGATTCTTCCTCCCCTATGTGAGCTGATGTTCCTTTAATCTTTGAAGTTGCTGTCCTTTGTTTGAATGGGGCATTTTGATTTATATTCTTTGACACCTTTGGGGGCTTAACTGTATATAAGTTGGGTTTAGTCAATTGGCTTTGTTTCTATATGATTTCAGGAGGGCAAGGCTTAGCTCAGCCCTCCTGTGTGTCAGGCTCTCATCCTTGGTGGCTGGGACCAGACTTGCAACTTTTTTCTCTGGTCCCTCAAGGTTAAGCACCGACAGTACTGAAGGGGCCAAGGTGTTCACAATCCACTGACCACAACACTCCAATGAGGGATGCCAGCAAAAGCACTTCAGTGGGGGTCCAGTGGGTAGTGGGAGTCTCCATGTGGAAATACAGTGAAGGAACAGAGGCAGGCTGCAAGTGAGTGTGTACTGGTCAAGCAGCAGGGTGAGACTCTGGGCAATTGTGTGCCGACAAGGGAGGGCTGCAGGTGGTTTTTCACCTGCAGGGGACTGCCTGCAGAAGCTCTCTGACTCTTAGGTGGAGTCTGTTGACAAAAGAGCTGTGACCATGGCAAGCTCCTCTGCTGGGCAGCTGAGGCCACACTGTAAGCAGGCATGGCCAGGCAGTGACTCTGGGATAGGCTGGCAAAGAGGGTGGTACTCAGATCAGACTGGCCTCTTCCCATGGGCAAGATGACCTTGCCCTGCCCAGATCTGACAGGCAACAAAGGGCTAAGGGTCCCTAGAGGAACATGGTGAGCATTGAGGAATCAGCATCTGTGGCTGTTCTCCACTATAACCACTCCTGGGCCAAATCCTCTGGACTCCATGCAGCCAGAGTTCTGTCTCTCGCAACTCTCTGAGCCGATCTCCCTGCCAGTTCAAATATCTGTGGGAATCATGTGTTTTCCTGCAGCAAGGATTCCAGAGGTCAGTGACAAGACTGGGCCATTCCATGCCTATTTCACTCACCCCTTTGTCAAGGCAGGAATGAGTCCTGGTGCTCAATAACCCCATGCAGGATTCCTGGGTTCCTCTCCTTTCAGCCTAGTGTCTGCATTTTCCCTCTACTAATTCTCGGTGCCTTCTTTCCAAAGACCTGTTTGGAGTGTGCTGGTCTACTTGATAGTATGGTCTCTCTTAGTAGGAGAAACTCTTCCTGGCTGTGTGTTGTTGGCCATCTTGGCTCCCTCCTCAAAGTCCAGTCACCACTTGTACTGGAGACTGCAATATCAGGCCGTGCGCGGTGGCTCAAGCCTGTAATCCCAGCACTTTGGGAGGCCGAGACGGGTGGATCACGAGGTCAGGAGATCGAGACCATCCTGGCTAACACGGTGAAACCCCGTCTCTACTAAAAACTACAAAAAACTAGCCGGGCGAGGTGGCGGGCACCTGTAGTCCCAGCTACTCGGGAGGCTGAGACAGGAGAATGGCGTGAACCCGGGAGGCGGAGCTTGCAGTGAGCTGAGATCCGGCCACAGCACTCCAGCCTGGGTGACAGAGCGAGACTTCCGTCTCAAAAAAAAAAAAAAAAAAAAAAAAAAAAGAGACTGCAATATCAGCTCTTCCCTGTGTCTCCAGCCTGCTGACCTACCTGGCAGTTTTCAGACTTGCCATCCCCATAATCACATGAGCCAATTAATTAAAATATTCCCTTTCTCTCTCCCCTTCTCTCTGTATGTGAGTTGTGTTCATATGTGTTTGTGTATGTGTATCCTATTAGTCCTGTTTCTCTGGAGAACTCTGACCAATTCATATATGCATAAAATTAATCTAACAGCTTGTAGTAGAAATAAGAGGATCATTTTATACCTCTCTGATAGAATCATTCTGGAATAATTTGTACTTTGTATTTTAAGCTCTTATCACTGTATTTCAAAGGGAATCAGTGCTATGGAAATTTTGAGGTTTCTTCTTTGAATATTAAGTAATATTGCAGTGCACAAATATCAAAGTCATTCACTTGAAGGGGAAGTGCACTGATTCTAATGCCAGTGTCAGCAGAGCCTTACATGGTTCTTTAATAATTTTCTGCCACACATGAAACTTGTGCTTCTTTGGGCTCTATTTTTAGGCAGGAAGATTGGAGAAGAGATGAAGTAAGCTAGGAATTAAGCTGCAATATGTGATTCATTCCCTTGCATAATAGAAGGGAAGTGGCTACAGATGAGATATGAATTAAAAGTTGTCCTTGGGACAAAGCAGACCTAAGTATTTAGATTTAGATTAAATATTCTGCTTTACCTTTATTTTAATAATATGATCAAATTAAGCACTTAAGGGTAAGATATCTACTTATTTTGCAGAATAAAATTATATAAAACTCTGACTGATAGGGCACTTTGTTTAAAAGTACCTTATTTCATATTTTCCTAAAGGCTTATGCCAGTTTGAAAACCATTATTATAAAAAACAATTGTCTTTCTCTGTTGAAAGATTAAATTAGAAATTTCAAATTCTATAGCATCAGAGTCTATGAGAACAAGAAATAAATAAGCTGCATATTGGTTGGGCGTGGTGGCTCACGCCTGTAATCCCAGCACTTTGGGAGGCTGAGGCAGGTGGATCACCAGGTCAGGAGAATGAGACCATCCTGGCTAACACGGTGAAAACCCATCTCTACTAAAGTATAAAAAATTAGCCAGGCATGGTGGTGGGCGCCTGTAGTCCCAGCTACCTGGGAGACTGAGGCAGGAGGATAGTGTGAACCTGGGAGGCAGAGCTTGCAGTGAGCCAAGATCGCGTCACTGTGCTCCAGCCTGGGTGACAGAGCAAGGCTCCGTCTCCAAAAAACAAAAATAAATAAATAAGCTGCATATTTCATATATGTAACAATCTAAAAATATAAATATTAAAAAAGACAAAGCGATATATAAAATACAAATATAAAATTGGCCTATTCTCCCGGGTGTGGTGGCTCACGCCTATAATCCAAACACTTTGGGAAATTGAGGCGGGAGGATCACTTGAGGTCAGGAGTTTAAGACCAGTCTGGCCAGCATGGTGAAACCCTGCCTCTACTAAAATACAAAAATTAGCCAGGCATGATGGCACATGCCTGTAATCCCAGCTACTCAGGAGGCTGAGACTGGAGAATCGCTTGATCCTGGGAGACTGTGGTTGCAGTGAGGGGAGATCGCGCCACTGCATTCCAGCCTGTGTGGCAGAGTGAGACTCCGTCTCAAAAAAAAAAAAAAAAAAAAAAAAAGAAAGAAAATTGGGCCTATTCTCAGTGAGATACTATTTCACACACTTCAATTTTCCACAAATTAGATAATCATTTAGTACCAATTGTTAACAAGTCTATTGAAAGAAAATCTTACCACATTATTTAATACATGTATAAAATAATTGGATTTCTCTGGAAAATTTTTTGGCAAGACTTTGTGATGGTAAAGATGAACATATTCTATAAAGCAGCAGTCAAAGGTGTATACTCCAAAGGGATAACCCTGAATTTGTATACAAATACATGTATAGATGCATTTTTATTTCAATATACATTCAATGGGACACACTTTGAAACAAATATCCAAATATAATGAAATGTATAAAGAAACACTACCGTTTTACCATAATTTATTTCTATAATGCAGCCAAAATGGATAAATCAGGTGTGTTTAATACAGATAAATCTTTACAGCAGTATGCTGATGAAAAAGAAAGAAAATTACAAGAATTTAATTATGACACAACTTATTGTGAAAAATAAAACACTAGTGCATTGTGTATAGATCTATATATATGCTGCAGATTTCTTACAACCATTCCTTGGAAGAAGATGTATTAACTGTGGCAGAGGAAGGGGAGGTGGAACAATGAAATGATTAGGAAAACTTTAAATCATTTGTGATATTTTATTTCTTCAAAAAATTCTGAAGTAAATATGCAAATGTGTTATTTTTATATTTGATTTTATTATTTTGCCTTTGTTTTAAAAATACTTCATAACTCACAATTAAAACATTGTTTAAAGTTGTATTCAGTTGCATTTTAATTAGTATTAGACATATGTTGAAAAGACATTTTATCACCCATTTTTATATTTCTCACATTACAAATTAGTTGGTTAAAAAGTTCTTTTCTAAAAAAGAACACAGGGCTAGGTGCTGTGGCTCACACCTGTAATCCCAGCACTTTGGGAGGCCGAGGCAGGTGGATCACAAGGTCAGGAGTTCAAGACCAGCCTGACCAACATGGAGAAACCCCGTCTCTACTAAAAATACAAAAAAAATTAGCCGGGTGTGGTGGTGCGCACCTGTAATCCCAGCTACTGAGGAAGCTGAGGCAAGAGAATTGCTTAACCCAGGAGGTGGAGGTTGCAGTGAGCCGAGATTGAACCACTGCACTCCAGCCTGGGTGATAAGAGTGAAACTCCATCTCAAGAACACCCAGGTGCTGTGGCTCACACCCAGGTTTTTATAATAAACCTGGGTGTTTATTATAAAAACACCCAGGTTTGGTGGATTAGAAAACCAAAAACAATCTATATCACATACTGACTCAGTTATATATACAGGAAAATATATTCAATGCTTGAATCTGATGAAATATAATAACAAATGTTTATAAGAAAGAAATAATTGAATTATACAATTTTATGTTCCTTTTTTTTTTTCTTTTTTTTGAGACGGAGTTTCACTCTCGTCACTCAGGCTGGAGTGCAGTGGTTCAATCTCGGCTCACTGCAACCTCCACCTCCTGGGTTAGGCAATTCTCCTGCCTCAGCTTCCTCAGTAGCTGGGATTACAGGTGCACACCACCACGCCGCTAAATTTTTTTGTATTTTTAGTAGAGACGGGGTTTCTCTATGTTGGTCAGGCTGGTCTTGAACTCCTGACCTTGTGATCCACCTGCCTTGGCCTTCCAAAGTGCTGGGATTACAGGTGTGAGCTACAAGCACTGGCCCTATGTTTTCTTTTTAGATGAAGAAAAATTCTAATTTTTACAAAGCCTTCTGTCTTCATCATAGGTTTACTTTATATACACTATGAAAAAGAAATACAAATGTCTCTCCTTTCTTTTTTTTTTTTTTTTTTGAGATGGAGTCTCTCCACTCTGTCGCCTAGGCTGGAGTGCAGTTGGGTGGTCTTGGCTCACTGCAACCTCTGCATCCTGGGTTCAAGCAGCTCTCTTTATAACCTCCTGAATAGCTGGGATACAGGCGCCCACACCACGCCTATCTAATTTTTGTATTTTTAGTAGACACATGGTTTCACCATCTTGGTTAGGCTGTTCTTGAACTCCTGACCTCATGATCCACCCACCTTGGCCTCCAAAAGTGCTAGGATTACAGGCATGAGCCACTGTGCTCAGCCACAAGTATGTGTTTTTAAATAAAATGGAAGTTTTTGACTAGAAATAGTTTTTAAGAAATTTGTATGATTTTCAGAAACACATGGAATTAAATAAACCAAGTGAATATCTGCTGTCTTGAACAGTTCAATATCGAGGATAATACTATTCTTTCTAGTTCTGAAATATTAATAGGTCTATTTTTATTAATGTCTGCATTTCAAGCACTTGTTCTTTATCCTGGCTTTTATGACAAACCATATACATTTTGTATGGTTTATATTTGATTATGTATAGCTTGAACACCCACCTTCTCTATTTTATGAGAATCTTTGCAGCATTATGTACATTTACATTAATTTTACTCATTAGATGCCTAACGAAAGAATATTTATTATGAAGAGACTAATTAGGTATCTCTTTTTACAAAAACATTGTGTGTAACACATATGCCATCTGTTTATATTATATTCAAATAACAATTTACAGTAATTTGCCTTCCTAATTGCAATACTAATCAGTTCTAAATTGTAGTTTATTTATGCAAAAGTATGCCAGTTGAAGGCACTGGCAATGTTTGTGGATCAAAAGATAAGGCCAACCTTGAATAAGGTTATCTCTTTCGCATATTAAATTACTTTCTTACTGAGTCTTATTGAAGAATAAAATAATATTTTTTGTTTTATTGATTAAAGCTTTTAAAATCTGTGAAAGCTTTTAAAAGTTACAAAACTTAAAATGCATCATTTTTTCATCTTATATTAAAGCAATAAGGGAGTATGTCTTACCTGTTGAATATCCTTGAATATTCAACCTTTATGTGACAGCATGCGTATTTTGATTTTTTTTTTTTTTTTTTTTGAGAAATTGTCTCACTCTGTCAGCCAGACTAGAGTGCAGTGGCACAATCTTGGCTCACTGCAACCACTGTCTCCCTAGCTCAAGCAATTCTCCTGCCTCAGGCATATGCCACCACGCCTGGCTAATTTTTGTATGTTTAGTAGAGATGGAGTTTCACCATGTTGGCCAGGATGGTCTCGAACTACTGACCTCAGGTAATCCACCCACCTTGGCCTCCCAAAGTTGGATTACAGGCATAAACAACCACATCCTGTCTTTTTTTTTTTTTGAAACAGTTTCGCTCTTGTTGCCCAGGCTGGAGTGCAATGGTGCCATCTTGGCTCAATGCAACATCCACCTCCCGGGGTTCAAGCGATTCTCCTGCCTCAGCCTCCTAAGTAGCTGGGATTACAGGCCCCCACCACCACACCTGGCTAATTTTTGCATTTAGTAGAGATGGGGTTTCACCATGTTGGTCAGGCTGGTCTCGAACTCCTGACCTCAGGTGATCCACCTGCCTCGGCTTCCCAAAGTGCTGGGATTACAGATGTGAGCCACCGCACCCAGCCTAGTGACAGCATTTTTTTTTTTTTTAAAGAAAGTGTTATCCGGCCGGGCGCAGTGGCTCAAGCCTGTAATCCCAGCACTTTGGGAGGTCGAGACGGGCGGATCACGAGGTCAGGAGATCGAGACCATCCTGGCTAACACGGTGAAACCCCGTCTCTACTAAAAATACAAAAACTAGCCGGGCGAGGTGGCGGGCGCCTGTAGTCCCAGCTCCTCGGGAGGCTGAGGCAGGAGAATGGCGTAAACCCGGGAGGCGGAGCTTGCAGTGAGCTGAGATCTGGCCACTGCACTCCAGTCCGGGCGACAGAGCGAGACTCCGCCTCAAAAAAAAAAAAAAAAAAAAAAAAAAAAAAAAAAAAAAAAAGTGTTATCATGAATTACTTGAGAGAGGCAAATAAAGATTGGGATTACTTTAAACAAATTAATTACTTGAGAGAGGCAAATAAAGATTGGGATTACTTTAAACAAATTTGAAAGT
>NW_022142853.1:0-9273 GCF_007565055.1 Rhinopithecus roxellana | reverse complement strand
CTTTTTCACCCTAGCCCTCAATGAGCTCCCAAATATACCTTTGCAGAATCCACGAGACAGTGTTAGCAAACTGTTCCAAGAAGGGAAGGGTGGAACTCTGTGTGATGAAGTCACACATCAGAAAGCAATCTCTCAGAAAGTTTCTCTGTAGTTATGATGTGAGGACATTTCCTTTTTCACATGGGCCCTTTGGGCTACCAAATATCACTTTCCAGATTCCACGAAAAGAGTGTTAGCAAACTACTTCTGAGGCATAGGTTCTAACTCTGTGAGGAATTCACAGATCAGAAAGAAGTTTCTCAGAAAGCTTCTTTCACGTTTTGAACGGATGAAATTTCCTTTATCAGCGTAGGCCTCAATGCGATCCAAGGAAGCCCTTCTCAGCTTCCTCAAAGCAGTGTTAATGGACTGCTCCACGAAACATAATTGTAAGTCTGTGAGATGAATTCACACATCACCAAGAAGTTTCTAAGAAAGCTTCTTTCTATTTTCATCTGTGGATATTTCCTTTGTCACCGTAAGGTTCATTCCGCTATGAAATACCAAATTGCAGATTTCCAGAAAACTTGTTAACAAACTGATCACTGAAGAGAAACGTGTAACTCTGTGAGTTGCATTCACCTGGCAATGCAGTTTCACAGAAAGCTTCTCTTTAGTTGTTATGTGAGGATAATTCCTTTTTCACCCTAGCCCTCAATGAGCTCCAAATATACCTTTGCAGAATCCACGAGAACAGTGTTAGCAAACTGTTCCAAGAAGGAAGGGTGGAACTCTGTGTGATGAAGTCACACATCAGAAAGCAATCTCTCAGAAGTTTTCTCTGTAGTTATTATGTGAGGACATTTCCTTTTTCACCATGGGCCCCTATGGGCTACCAAATATCACTTTCCAGATTCCGAAAAGTGTTAGAAACTGCTTCTGAGGCATAGGTTGAACTCTGTGAGATGAATTCACAGTTGAGAAAGAAGTTTCTCAGAAAGCTTCTTTCACGTTTTGAACGGATGAAATTTCCTTTATCAGCGTAGGCCTCAATGCGATCCAAGGAAGCCCTTCTCAGCTTCCTCAAAGACAGTGTTAATGGACTGCTCCACGAAACATAAGTGTAACTCTGTGAGATGAACACACATCACCAAGAAGTTTCTAAGAAAGCTTCTTTCCAGTTTTCATCTGTGGATATTTCCTTTGCCACCGTAAGGTTCATTGCGCTGAAATACCAAATTGCAGATTTCCAGAAAACTGTGTTAACAAACTGATCACTGAAGAGAAACGTGTAACTCTGTGAGTTGCATTCACACATGGCAATGCAGTTTCTCAGAAAGCTTCTCTTTAGTTTTATGTGAGGATAATTCCTTTTTCACCCTAGCCCTCAATGAGCTCCCAAATATACCTTTGCAGAATCCACGACAACAGTGTTAGCAAACTGTTCCAAGAAGGGAAGGGTGGAACTCTGTGGGATGAAGTCACACATCAGAAAGCAATCTCTCAGAAAGTTTCTCTGTAGTTATTATGTGAGGACATTTCCTTTTTCACCATGGGCCCCTGTGGGCAACCAAATATCACTTTCCAGATTCACGAAAAGTGTTAGCAAACTGCTTCTTGAGGCATAGGTTGTAACTCTGTGAGATGAATTCACAGATCAGAAAGAAGTTTCTCAAAGTGCTTCGTTTACGTTTTGAACGGATGAAATTTCCTTTATCAGCGTATGCCTCAATGCGATCCAAGGAAGCCCTTCTCAGCTTCCTCAAAGACAGTGTTAATGGACTGCTCCACGAAACATGTGTAACTCTGTGAGATGAATTCACACATCACCAAGAAGTTTCTAAGAAAGCTTCTTTCTAGTTTCATCTGTGGATATTTCATTTGTCACCGTAAGTTCATTGCGCTATGAAATACCAAATTGCAGTTTCCAGAAAACTGTGTTAACAAACTGATCACTGAAGAGAAACGTGTAACTCTGTGAGTTGCATTCACACCTGGCAATGCAGTTTCTCAGAAAGCTTCTCTTTAGTTGTTATGTGAGGATAATTCCTTTTTCACCCTAGCCCTCAATGAGCTCCCAAATATACCTTTGCAGAATCCACGAGACAGTGTTAGCAAACTGTTCCAAGAAGGGAAGGGTGGAACTCTGTGTGATGAAGTCACACATCAGAAAGCAATCTCTCAGAAAGTTTCTCTGTAGTTATATGTGAGGACATTTCCTTTTTCACCATGGGCCCCTAGGGCTACCAAATATCACTTTCCAGATTCCACGAAAACAGTGTTAGCAAACTGCTTCTTGAGGCATAGGTTGTAACTCTGTGAGATGAATTCAGATGAAAAGAAGTTTCTCAGAAAGCTTCTTTCCGTTTTGAACGGATGAAATTTCCTTTATCAGCGTAGGCCTCAATGCGATCCAAGGAAGCCCTTCTCAGCTTCCTCAAAGACAGTGTTAATGGACTGCTCCACGAACATAAGTGTAACTCTGTGAGATGAATTCACACATCACCAAGAAGTTTCAAGAAAGCTTCTTTCAGTTTTCATCTGTGGATATTTCCTTTGTCACCGTAAGGTTCATTGCGCTATGAAATACCAAATTGCAGATTTCCAGAAAACTGTGTTAACAAACTGATCACTGAAGAGAAACGTGTAACTCTGTGAGTTGCATTCACACATGGCAATGCAGTTTCTCAGAAAGCTTCTCTTTAGTTGTTATGTGAGGATAATTCCTTTTCACCCTAGCCCTCAATGAGCTCCCAAATATACCTTTGCAGAATCCACGAAACAGTGTTAGCAAACTGTTCCAAGAAGGGAAGGGTGGAACTCTGTGGATGAAGTCACACATCAGAAAGCAATCTCTCAGAAAGTTTCTCTGTAGTTATTATGTGAGGACATTTCCTTTTTCACCATGGGCCCCTGTGGGCTACCAAATATCACTTTCCAGATTCCACGAAAGGTGTTAGCAAACTGCTTCTTGAGGCATAGGTTGTAACTCTGTGAGATGAATTCACAGATCAGAAAGAATTTCTCAAAAGCTTCTTTCACGTTTTGAACGGATGAAATTTCCTTTATCAGCGTAGGCCTCAATGCGATCCAAGGAAGCCCTTCTCAGCTTCCTCAAAGACAGTGTTAATGGACTGCTCCACGAAACATAAGTGTAACTCTGTGAGATGAATTCAAACATCACTAAGAAGTTTCTAAGAAAGCTTCTTTCTAGTTTTCATCTGTGGATATTTCCTTTGTCACCGTAAGTTCATTGCGCTATGAAATACCAAATTGCAGATTTCCAGAAAACTGTGTTAACAAACTGATCACTGAAGAGAAACGTGTAACTCTGTGAGTTGCATTCACACTGGCAATGCAGTTTCTCAGAAAGCTTCTCTTTAGTTGTTATGTGAGGATAATTCCTTTTTCACCCTAGCCTCAATGAGCTCCCAAATATACTTTGCAGAATCCACGAGAACAGTGTTAGCAAACTGTTCCAAGAAGGGAAGCGTGGAACTCTGTGTGATGAAGTCACACATCACAAAGCAATCTCTCAGAAAGTTCTCTCTGTAGTTATGTGAGGACATTTCCTTTTTCACCATGGGCCCCTATGGGCTACCAAATATCACTTTCCAGATTCCATGAAAAGAGTGTTAGCAACTGCTTCTTGAGGCATAGGTTGTACTCTGTGAGATGAATTCACAGATCAGAAAGAAGTTTCTCAGAAAGCTTCTTTCACGTTTTGAACGGATGAAATTTCCTTTATCAGCGTAGGCCTCAATGCGATCCAAGGAAGCCCTTCTCAGCTTCCTCAAAGACAGTGTTAATGGACTGCTACGAAACATAAGTGTAACTCTGTGAGATGAATTCACACATCACCAAGAAGTTTCTAAGAAACTTCTTTCTAGTTTTCATCTGTGGATATTTCCTTTGTCACCGTCGTTCATTGGCTATGAAATACCAAATTGCAGATTTCCAAAAACTGTGTTAACAAACTGATCACTGAAGAGAAACGTGTAACTCTGTGAGTTGCATTCACACATGGCAATGCAGTTTCTCAGAAAGCTTCTCTTTAGTTGTTATGTGAGGATAATTCCTTTTTCACCCTAGCCCTCAATGAGCTCCCAAATATACCTTTGCAGAATCCACGAGAACAGTGTTAGCAAACTGTTCCAAGAAGGGAAGGGTGGAACTCTGTGTGATGAAGTCACACATCAGAAAGCAATCTCTCAGAAAGTTTCTCTGTAGTTATTATGTGAGGACATTTCCTTTTTCACCATAGGGCCCCTAAGGGGCTACCAAATATCACTTTCCAGATTCACGAAAAGAGTGTTAGCAAACTGCTTCTTGGAGGCATAGTTTGTAACCCTGTGAGATGAATTCACAGATCAGAAAAGAAGTTTCTCAGAAAGCTTCTTTCACGTATTGAACGGATGAAATTTCCTTTATCAGCATAGGCCTCAATGCGATACCAAGGAAGCCCTTCTCAGCTTCCTCAAGACAGTGTTAATGGACAGCTCCACGAAACATAAGTGTAAGTCTGTGAGATGAATTCACACATCACCAAGTAGTTTCTAAGAAAGCTTCTTTCGAGTTTTCATCTCTGGATATTTCCTTTGTCACCGTCAGGTTCATTGCGCTATGAAATACCAAATTGCAGATTTCCAGACTACTCTGTTAACAAACAGATCACTGAAGAGAAACGTGTAACTCTGTGAGTTGCATTCACACATGGCAATGCAGTTTCTCAGAAAGCTTCTCTTTAGTTGTTATGTGAGGATAATTCCTTTTTCACCCTAGCCCTCAATGAGCGCGCAAATATACCTTTGCAGAATCCACGAGAACAGTGTTAGCAAACTGTTCCAAGAAGGGAAGGGTGGAACTCTGTGTGATGAAGTTACACATCAGAAAGCAATCTCTCAGAATGTTTCTCTGTAGTTATTATGTGAGGATATTTCCTTTTTCACCATGGGCCCCTAGGGTCTACCAAATATCACTTTCCAGATTCCACGAAAAGAGTGTTAGAAAACTGCTTCTTGAGGCATAGGTTGTAACTCTGTGAGATGAATTCAGAGATCAGAACGAAGTTTCTCAGAAAGCTTCTTTTCACGTTTTGAACGGATGAAATTTCCTTTATCAGCGTATGCCTCAATGCGATCCAAGGAAGCCCTTCTCAGCTTCTCAAAGACAGTGGTTAATGGACTGCTCCACGAAACATAAAGTGTAACCTCTGTGAGATGAATTCACACATCACCACGAAGTTTCTAAGAAAGCTTCTTTCTAGTTTTCATCTGTGGATATTTCCTTTGTCACCGTCAGTTCATTGCGCTATGAAATACCAAATTGCAGCTTTCCAGAAAACTGTTGTTAACAAAATGATCACTGAAGGGAAACGTGTAACTCTGTGAGTTGCATTCACACTTGGCAATGCAGTTTCTCAGAAAGCTTTACTTTAGTTGTTATGTGAGGATAATTCCTTTTTCACTCTAGCCCTCAATGAGCTCCCAAATATACCTTTGCAGAATCCACGAGAACAGTGTTAGCAAACTGTTCCAAGAAGGGAAGGGTGGAACTCTGGGATGAAGTCACACATCAGAAAGCAATCTCTCAGAAAGTTTCTCTGTAGTTATTATGTGAGGACATTTCCTTTTTCACCGTGGGCCCCTGTGGGCAACCAAATATCACTTTCCAGATTCCACGAAAAGGTGTTAGCAAACTGCTTCTTGAGGCATAGGTTGTAACTCTGTGAGATGAATTCACAGATCAGAAAGAAGTTTCTCAAAAGCTTCTTTACGTTTTGAACGGATGAAATTTCCTTTATCAGCGTAGGCCTCAATGCGATCCAAGGAAGCCCTTCTCAGCTTCCTCAAAGACAGTGTTAATGGACTGCTCCACGAAACATAAGTGTAACTCTGTGAGATGAATTCACACATCACCAAGAAGTTTCTAAGAAAGCTTCTTTCTAGTTTCATCTGTGGATATTTCTTTGTCACCGTAAGTTCATTGCGCTATGAAATACCAAATTGCATTTCCAGAAAACTGTGTTAACAAACTGATCACTGAAGAGAAACGTGTAACTCTGTGAGTTGCATTCACACTGGCAATGCAGTTTCTCAAGCTTCTCTTTAGTTTTTATGAGGATAATTTTTTTTCAACCTAGCCCTCAATGTGCTCCCAAATATACCTTTGCAGAATCGACGAGAACAGTGTTAGCAAACTGTTCCAAGAAGGGAAGGGTGGAACTCTGTGTGATGAAGTCACACATCAGAAAGCAATCTCTCAGAAAGTTTCTCTGTAGTTATGATGTGAGGACATTTCCTTTTTCACCATGGGCCCCTATGGGCTACCAAATATCACTTTCCAGATTCCACGAAAAGAGTGTTAGCAAATTGCTTCTTGAGTCATAGGTTGTAACTCTGTGAGATGAATTCACAGAAGAAAGAAGTTTCTCAGAAAGCTTCTTTCACGTTTTGAACGGATGAAATTTCCTTTATCAGCGTAGGCCTCAATGCGATCCAAGGAAGCCCTTCTCAGCTTCCTCAAAGACAGTGTTAATGGACTGCTCCACGAACATAAGTGTAACTCTGTGAGATGAATTCACACATCACCAAGAAGTTTCTAAGAAAGCTTCTTTCAGTTTTCATCTGTGGATATTTCCTTTGTCACCGTAAGGTTCATTGCGCTGAAATACCAAATTGCAGATTTCCAGAAAACTGTGTTAACAAACTGATCACTGAAGAGAAACGTGTAACTCTGTGAGTTGCATTCACACATGGCAATGCAGTTTCTCAGAAAGCTTCTCTTTAGTTGTTATGTGAGGATAATTCCTTTTCACCCTAGCCCTCAATGAGCTCCCAAATATACCTTTGCAGAATCCACGAGAACAGTGTTAGCAAACTGTTCCAAGAAGGGAAGGGTGGAACTCTGTGTGATGAAGTCACACATCAGAAAGCAATCTCTCAGAAAGTTTCTCTGTAGTTATTATGTGAGGACATTTCCTTTTTCACCATGGGCCCCTATGGGCTACCAAATATCACTTTCCAGATTCCACGAAAAGGTGTTAGCAAACTGCTTCTTGAGGCATAGGTTGTAACTCTGTGAGATGAATTCACAGATCAGAAAGAAGTTTCTCAAAGCTTCTTTCACGTTTTGAACGGATGAAATTTCCTTTATCAGCGTAGGCCTCAATGCGATCCAAGGAAGCCCTTCTCAGCTTCCTCAAAGACAGTGTTAATGGACTGCTCCACGAAACATAAGTGTAACTCTGTGAGATGAATTCACACATCACCAAGAAGTTTCTAAGAAAGCTCTTTCTAGTTTTCATCTGTGGATATTTCTTTGTCACCGTAAGGTTCATTGCGCTATGAAATACCAAATTGCAGTTTTCCAGAAAACTGTGTTAACAAACTGATCACTGAAGAGAAACGTGTAACTCTGTGAGTTGCATTCACACTGGCAATGCAGTTTCTCAGAAAGCTTCTCTTTAGTTATTATGTGAGGATAATTCCTTTTTCACCCTAGCCCTCAATGAGCTCCCAAATACTTTGCAGAATCCACGAGAACAGTGTTAGCAAACTGTTCCAAGAAGGGAAGGTGGAACTCTGTGTGATGAAGTCACACTCAGAAAGCAATCTCTCAGAAAGTTTCTCTGTAGTTATTATGTGAGGACATTTCCTTTTCACCATGGGCCCCTATGGGCTACCAAATATCACTTTCCAGATTCCACGAAAAGAGTGTTAGCAAACTGCTTCTTGAGGCATAGGTTGTAACTCTGTGAGATGAATTCACAGATCAGAAAGAAGTTTCTCAGAAAGCTTCTTTCACGTTTTGAACGGATGAAATTTCCTTTATCAGCGTAGGCCTCAATGCGATCCAAGGAAGCCCTTCTCAGCTTCCTCAAAGACAGTGTTAATGGACTGCACGAAACATAAGTGTAACTCTGTGAGATGAATTCACACATCACAAGAAGTTTCTAAGAAAGCTTCTTTCTAGTTTTCATCTGTGGATATTTCCTTTGTCACCGTAAGTTCATTGCGCTATGAAATACCAAATTGCAGATTTCCAGAAAACTGGTTAACAAACTGATCACTGAAGAGAAACGTGTAACTCTGTGAGTTGCATTCACATGGCAATGCAGTTTCTCAGAAAGCTTCTCTTTATTATTATGTGAGGATAATTCCTTTTCACCCTAGCCCTCAATGAGCTCCCAAATATACCTTTGCAGAATCCACGAGAACAGTGTTAGCAAACTGTTCCAAGAAGGGAAGGGTGGAACTCTGTGTGATGAAGTCACACATCAGAAAGCAATCTCTCAGAAAGTTTCTCTGTAGTTATATATGGAGGACATTTCCTTTTTCACCATGGGCCCCTAGGGCTACCAAATATCACTTTCCAGATTCCACGAAAGAGTGTTAGCAAACTGCTTCTTGAGGCATAGGTTGTAACTCTGTGAGATGAATTCACAGATCAGAAAGAAGTTTCTCAAAGCTTCTTTCACGTTTTGAACGGATGAAATTTCCTTTATCAGCGTAGGCCTCAATGCGATCCAAGGAAGCCCTTCTCAGCTTCCTCAAAGACAGTGTTATATGGACTGCCACGAAACATAAGTGTAACTCTGTGAGATGAATTCACACATCACCAAGAAGTTTCTAAGAAAGCTTCTTTCTATGTTTCCTCTCTGGATATTTCCTTTGTCACCATCAGGTTCATTGCGCTATGAAATACCAAATTGCAGATTTCCAGAAAACTGTGTTAACAAACTGATCACTGAAGAGAAACGTGTAACTCTGTGAGTTGCATTCACACATGGCAATGCGTTTCTCAGAAGCTTCTCTTTAGTTGTTATGTGAGGATAATTCCTTTTTCCCTAGCCCTCAATGAGCTCCCAAATATACCTTTGCAGAATCCACGAGAACAGTGTTAGCAAACTGTTCCAAGAAGGGAAGGGTGGAACTCTGTGTGATGAAGTCACACATCAGAAAGCAATCTCTCAGAAAGTTTCTCTGTAGTTATTATGTGAGGACATTTCCTTTTTCACCATGGGCCCCTATGGCTACCAAATATCACTTTCCAGATTCCGAAAGAGTGTTAGCAAACTGCTTCTTGAGGCATAGGTTGTAACTCTGTGAGATGAATTCACAGATCAGAAGAAGTTTCTCAGAAAGCTTCTTTCACGTTTTGAACGGATGAAATTTCCTTTATCAGCGTAGGCCTCAATGCGATCCAAAGGAAGCCCTTCTCAGCTTCCTCAAAGACAGTGTTAATGGACTGCTCCACGGAAACATAATGTAACTCTGTGAGATGAATTCACAC
>NW_022142852.1:0-2872 GCF_007565055.1 Rhinopithecus roxellana | reverse complement strand
GCTAACATAGTTTGCTGGAAATCTGCCTCGGGATATATCTTAGCGCAATGAAGCTTACCTTGTCAAAGGAAATATCCTCAGGTGAAAACTAGATAGAAGCTTTCTTAGAAACTTCTTGGTGATGTGTGAATTCATCTTGCAGAGTTACATTTATGTTTTGTGGAGCGGTCCATTAACACTGTCTTTGAGGAAACTGAAGAGGGCTTTCTGGATCACATGGAGGCCTATGCTGATAAAGGAAATTTCATCCGTTCAAAACGTGAAAGAAGCTTTCTGAGAAACTTCTTTCTGGTCTGTGAGTTCATCTCACTCACTTATAACTTAGAGTTCAGGAAGCAGTTTACGAGCACTGTTTTCTTGGATTCTGGAAAGTGATATTTGGGAGCCCATAGGGGCCCATGATGAAAAAGGAAATATCCTCACTAATAACAAGAGAGAAGCTTTCTGAGAGATTTATTTCTGATGTGTGACTTCATCACACAGATTGCCACCCTTCCCTTCTTGGAACAGTTTCCTAACACTATTGTCATGGACACTGCAGAGGTATATTTGGGAGCTCAATGAGGGCTATGGTGAAAAAGGAAATATCCTCAGTTCTCATCTGGAAAGAAGCCTTCTGAGAAACTGGTTGCCATGAGTGAATGCAACTCACAGAGTTACACGTTTCTCTTCAATGATCAGTTTGCTAACTACGTTTTCTGGAAATCTGCAATGGGATACCTCTTAGTGCAATGAAGCTTACGGTGACAAAGGAAATATCCTCAGATGAAAACTAGAAAGAAGCTTTCCTAGAAACTATTTGGTGATGTGTGAATTCATCTCACAGGGTTACACTTATGTTTCTTGGAGCAGTCCATTAACACTGTCTTTGAGGAAACTGAGAAGGGCTTCCTTGGACTGCATTGAGGCCTACGCTGATGAACGAAATTTCTTCCGTTCAAAACGTGAAAGAGGCTTTCAGAGAAACTTTTTCTGATCTGTGAGTTCATCTCACAGTCTTATAACTTAGATTTCAGCAAGCAGTTTGCTAACACTCTTTTCGTGGAAACTGGGAAGTGATATTTGGGAGCCCATAGGGGGCCATGGTGAGAAAGGAAATATCCTCACATAATAATTAGAGAGAAACTTTCTGAGAGATTGCTTTCTGTTGTGTGACTTCATCACACAGAGTTCCATCTTTCCCTTCCTCTAACAGTTTGCTAACACTGTTGTCATATATTCTGCAGAGGTATATTTGGGAGCTCATTGAGGGCTATGGTGAAAAGTAAATATCCTCACATAATAACTAAAGAGAAGCTTTCTGAGAAACTGCGTTGCCAGGTGTGAATGCAACTCACAGAGTTACACGTTTCTCTTCAATGCACAGTTTGTTAACACAGTTTTCTGGAAATCTGCAATTAGATACTTCATAGGGCAATGAACCTTACGGTGACAAAGGAAATATCCACAGAAGAAAATAGAAAGAAACTTTCTTAGAAAATTTGGTGATGGGTGAATTCATCTTCCACATTTCACTTATGTTTCGTGGAGCAGTCCATTAAAACTGTCTTTGACGAACCTCAGAAGGGCTTCCATGGATCTCATTGAGGCATACGGTGATAAAGGAAATTTCATCCGTTCAAAACGTGAAAGAAGCTTTCTGAGAAACTTCCTTATCTGTGAGTTCATCTCACAGACTTATAGCTTAGACTTCAGGAACCAGTTTGCTAACACTCTTTTCGTGCATTCTGGAAAGTGATATTTGGGAGCCCATAGGGGCCCATGGTGAAAATGGAAATATCCTCACATAATAACTAGAGAGAAGCTTTCTGACAGATTGCTTTCTGATGTGTGACTTCATCACACAGAGTTCCACCCTTCCCTTCTTGGAGTAGTTTGCTAACACTGTTGTCGTGGATTCCGCAAAGTTATCTTTGGGGGCTGATTGAGGGCTATGGTGAAAAAGGAAATATCCTCAGATCAAAACTGGAAAGAAGCCTTCTGAGAAACTGCATTGCCATGAGTGAATGCAACTCACACAGTTACACGTTTCTCTTCAGTGAGCAGTTTGCTAACTAAGTTTTCGGGAAATCTGCAATGGGATACCTCTTAGCGCAATGAAGCTTACGGTGACAAAGGAAATATCCTCAGATGAACAGTAGGAAGTAGCTTTCCTAGAAACTTCTTGGTGATATGTGAATTCATCTCACAGAGTTACACTTATGTTTATTGGAGCAGTCCATTAACACTGTTTTTGAGGAAACTGAGAAGGGCTTCCTTGGTTCGCATTGAGGCCTAGGCTAATAAAGGAAATTTCATCGTTTCAAAACGTGAAATAAGCTTTCTGAGAAACTTCTTTCTGATCTCTGAGTTCATCTCACAGAGTTATAACTTAGACTTCAGGAAGCAGTTTGCGAACAAACTTTTCGTGGAATCTGAAATGTGATATTTGCTAGCCCATAGAGGCCCATGGTGAAAAAGGAAATAATCTTACATAATAACTAGTGAGAAACTTTCTGAGAGGTTGCTTTCTAATGTGTGACTTCATCACACAGAGTTCCACCATTCCCTTGTTGGAACAGCTTCCTAACACTGTTGTCGTGGATTCTGCAGAGGTATATTTGGGAACTCATTGAGGGCTCTGGTGAAAAAGGAAATATCCTCAGATAGAAACTCGAAAGAAGCCTTCTCAGAATCTGCATTGCCATGAGTGAATGCAACTCATAGAGTTACACGTTTCTCTTCTGTGATCAGTTTGCTAACTAACGTTTCTGGAAATCTGCAATGGGATATCTCTTAGCACAATGAAGCTTACGGTGACAAAGGAAATATCCTCAGATGAAAACTAGATAGAAGCTTTCTTACAAACCTCTTGGTGATGTGTGAATTCATC
>NW_022142851.1:0-8992 GCF_007565055.1 Rhinopithecus roxellana | reverse complement strand
CTTATCTATTATATCTATTATATCTCTATATTTTATACAATATATCTTTATATCTATTATACTATATTTTATACCTATACTTATTATATCTATATTTTATACCTATATATATTATATCCATTATATCTATATTTTACACCTATATCGATTATACCTATATTTTATACCTATATCTATTATATCTATTGTCTATATTTTATACCTGTATCTATTATATGTATATTTTATACCTATATCTATTATATCTATTATGTCTATATTTTATACCTATTCCTATTATGTCTATATTTTATACCTATGTCTGTTATACATATTATGTCTCTATTTTATATCTATATCTATTATATCTATTCTGTCTATATTTTATACCTATATCTATTATATCTATTATGTCTTTATTTTAAACCTATACCTATTATATCTATTATGTCTCTATTTCATACCTATATCTAGTATAACCGTTATGTCTATATTTTGTACCTATATCTATTATGTCTATATTTTATACCTATATCTATTATAATTATTATGTCTATAATTGATACCTATATCTATTATATCTCTTACGTCTATATTTTATACTTATTTCTATTATATCTATTATGTCTATATTTAATACCTATATCTATTCTGTCTATATTTTAAACCTCTATCATAATATATCTATTATGTCTATATTTAATACCTATATCTATTATGTCTTTATTTTATACCTCTATCTATTATATCTATTATGTCTATATTTTATACCTATACCTATTATATCTGCTATGTCTATATTTCATACCTATATCTATTATAACCATTATGTCTATATTTTGTACCTATATCTATTAGTTCTATATTTTATACCTATATCTATTATATCTATTATGTCTATATTTTATACCTATATCCATGATATCTACTCTGTCTATATTTTATACCTATATCTATTATATCTAATATGTCTATATTTTATACCTATATCTATTATATCTATTAAGTCTATATTTTATACCAATTTCTATTCTATCTATTTTGTCCATATTTAATATCTATATCTATTACGTGTATATGTTATACCTATTTCTATTATATCTATTATGTCTATATTTTATACCTATATCTATTATATCTATTATGTCTAAATTTTATACCTATATCTATTATATCTATTATGTCTATATTTTATACCCATCTCTATTATATCATTTATGTTTATATTTTATACCTATATTTTTATATCAGTTATTTCTATATTTTACACCTATATCTATTATATCTATTATGTTTCTATTTTATACCTATATCTGTCATGTATATATTTTATACCTATATTATATCAATTATGTCTATATTTTATACCGATATCTATTATATTTTATACCTATATCTATTATATCTACTATGTCTATATTTTATACTTATATATATTATATCTATTAGGTCCATATTTTATACCTATAACGATTATATCTAATATGTCTATATTTTATACCTACATCTATTTTCTCTATATTTTATTTCTATATCTATTATATCTATTATGTCTATATTTTATACCTATAAGTATTATATCTACTATGTCTATATTTTATGCCTATATCTATTATATCTATTATGTCTGTATTTTACTCCTATATATATTATGTCTGTATTTTATACCTATATCTATTATATCTACAATGTCTATATTTTACACCTATATCTATTATATCCATTACGTCTATATTTTATACCCATCTCTATTGTATCCATTATGTTTATATTTTATACCTATATCTATTATATCTATGTCTATATTTTATACCTATATCTATTATGTCTATATTTTTTACCGATATCTATTATGTCTATATCTTATACATATATCTATTATATCTATTATGTGTATATTTGATACCTATATTTTTATATCTATTTTGTCTATATTTTATACCTATTTCAATTATGTCTGTATTTTATTCCTATATCTATTATATCTATTATGTCTGTATTTTATACCTATATCTATTATGTCTACATTTTATACCTATATCTATCTATATTTTGTACGTATATCTATTATATCTATTATGTCTATAAATTATACCTTTATCTGTTATATTTTATACCTATATCTATTATATCCATTATGTCTATATTTTATACCTATATCTATTATATCTATTATGTCTATATTTTATACTGATATCTATTATGTCTAGATTTTATACCTATATCTATATCTACTATGTCTATATTTTATACCTGTATCTATTATATCTATTATGTCTATATTTTATACCTATATCTATTATATCTATTATGTCTGTATTTTATAACTATATGTATTATATCTACTATGTCTATATTTTATACCTATATCTATTGTATCTATTATGTCTATATTTTATACCTATATCTATTCTATCTACTAAGTCTATATTTTATACCTATATCTATTATGTCTATATTTATGACTATAACTATTGTATCTATTATGTCTATATTTTATACCTTTATCTATTGTATCTACTATGTCTATATTTTATACCTATATCTATTATGTCTCTTATGTCTATATTTTATACCTATATCTATTATATCTATAATGTTAATATTTTATACCTATATCTATTATATCTATTATGTCTATATTTTATACCTATATCTATTATGTCTCTTATGTCTATATTTTATACCTATATCTATTATATCTATTACGTCTATATTTTATACCTATATCTATTATATCTATTACGTCTATATTTTATACTTATATCTTTCATATCTATTATGTCTGTATTTCATACCTATATCTATTATATGTATCATGCCTATATTTTATAACTATATCTATTAAATCTATTATGTCTGTATTTTATAGCTATATCTATTATGTCTATATTTTATATCTTTAACTATGATATCTATTATGTCTATATTTTATACCTATAACTATGATATCTATTATGTCTGTATTTTATAACTAAAACTATTATATCTAATATGACTATATTTTATACCTCTATTATATCTATTATGTCTATATTTTATACCTATAACTATTTTATCTATTATGTCTATATCTTATACATATATTATATCTATTATGTCTATATTTCATACGTATACCCATTATATCTATTATGTCCATATTTTATATCTATATTTATTATGTCTATATCTTATATATATATCTATTATATCTATTATGTCTATATCTTATACCTATATTTATTATATCTATTATGTCTATATTTTATACCTATATATATCATATATATTAAGTCTATATTTTATACTTATATCTATTATATCTATTATGTCTATATTTTATGCCTATATCTATGGTATCTATTATGTCTATATTTTATCCCTATATCTTTTGTATGTATTATGTCTATATTTTATACCAATATCTATCTATTATGTCGATTCTTTATTCCTATGTCTATTATGGCTATATTTTATACCTGTATCGATCATATTTGTTATGTATTTGTTTTATTGCTATATCTATTATATCTCTTAAGTCTATATTTTTTACCTATATCGATTATATCTATTATGTCTATATTTTATACCTATATCTATCATATCTACTATGTCTGTATTTTATACCTATATCTATTATATCTATTACATCTATTATATCAATGTTTTATACCTAGATACATTAAATCTATTATGTCTATATTTTATACCTATATCTATTATATCTATTATGTCTATATTTTATACCTATTTCTGTTATATCTATTATGTCTATATTTAGTACCTATATCTCTTATGTCTGTATTTTATACCTATATCTATTATATGTATTATGTCTATATTTTACACCTATATCTATTGTATCTATTACGTCTATATTTTATACCCATCTCTATTATATCTATTATGTTTAAATTTTTTACCTCTATCTCTTATATCTATGTCTATATTTTATAGCTATATCTATTTTGAATATATTTTATACCTATATCTATTATGTCTATATTTTATACCTATATCTCTTTTATCTATTATGTCTATATTTTATACCTATATCTAATATACCTATTATGTCTATATTATATACATATATCGATTAAATCTATTATGTCTATATTTTATATCTATTATGTCTATATTTTATACCTAAATCTATTATATCTATTATGTCTATATCTTAAACATATATTATATCTATTATGTGTATGAATTATACCTATATCTATTCTGTCTATATTTCATACCTATATATTTATATCAGTTATGTCTATAATTTATACCTATATCTATTATACCTATTATGTCTATATTTTATACCGATATCTATTATGTCTATATTGGATACCTATGTCTATTATATCTACTCTGTCTATATTTTATAACTATATCTATTATATCTAACATGACTATATTTTATACCTATATCTATTATATATATTATGTCTATATTTTATACCTATATCTGTTATGTCTATATTTTGTACCTATCTCTGTTATATCTATAATGTCTATATTTTATACCTATATCTATTATGTCTATATTTTAAACCTATATCTATTACATCTTCTTTGTCTATATTTTATACCTATACCTATCTATTATGTCTATATTTTATACCTATAATTATTATATCTAATATGTCTATGTTTTATACCTATATCTATTATGTCTATAATTTATATCTATATTTATTATATCTATTATGCCTGTATTCTATACCTATATCTATTGTTTCTATTATGTCTATATCTTATACATATATCTATTATATCTATTATGTATATATTTCATACCTATAAGTACTATATTTATTATGTCTATATTTTATACCTATATTTATTTTATCAATTATGTCTATATTTTATACCTATATTATATCTATGATGTCTACATTTTACACCTATATCTATTATATCTATATTTTATACGTATATCTATTATATCTGTTAGGTCTATATTTTATACCTATATCTATTATATCCATTATATCTGTATTTTCTACCTGTAGCTATTATATCTATATTTTATACCTTTATCTATTATATCTATATTTCATACCTATATCTATTATATATATTATATCTATATTTTATACCTATATGTGTTATATCTATTTTGCCTGTATTTTATACGTATATCTATTATGTCTATATTTTATACTTATGTCTACTATATCTATGTCTATATCTTATGCCTATATTTATTATATCTATTATGCCTTTATTTTAAACCTATACCTATTGTATCTATTATGTCTATATTTCATACCTATATCTATTATTACCATTATGTCTATATTTTGTACCTATATCAATTATGTCTGTATTTTATACCTGTATGTATTATAATTATTATGTCTCTATTTGATACCTATATCTATTATATCTATTATGTCTATATTTTATACCTATTTCTATTATATCTATTATGTCTATATTTAATACCTATATCTATTATGTCTATATTTTATACCTATATCTATTCTATCTATTATAATTATAATTTATAACTATATTATATCTATATTTTATACCTATATCTATTATATCTATATATTATACCCGTATCTATTATATCAATATTTTATACGTATATCTCTTATATCTATTATATCTATATTTATAACTATATCTATTATATCTATGTTTTATACCTTTATCTATTATATCTATTATATCTATATTTTATACCTATATATATTATATCTATTATGTCTATATTTTATAACTATATCGATTATATCTATATTTTATACCTATGTCTATTACATCTATTTTATCTATATTTTATACCTATATCTATTATATCTATATGTCTATATTTTATACCTAAATCTATTATATCTCTTATGTCTCTATTTTATACCTATATCTATGTCTGTATTTTATACCTATATCTATTATATCTATTATGTCTGTATTTTATACCTGTATCTATTATGTCTATATTTTATACCTATATCTATTATATCTGTTATGTCTATATTTTATACCTATTTCTATCTACTATGTCCACATTTTATACCTGTATCTACTATGTCTATATTTTTTACCTTTATCTATCATATCTATTATGTCTACATTTTATATCTATATCTATTATATCTATTATGTCTATATTTTATACCTATATCTATTGTCTATATTTTTTATCCATGTATATTATGTCTATATTTTATACCTATATCTATTATATCTATTATGTCTTTACTTTATACTTTTATATCTATTATGTTTATATTTTATACCTATATCTATTATATCTATCATTACCCGTATCTATTATATCTATTATGTCTATATTTTATAACTATATCTGTTATATCTATTAAGTCTATGTTTTATACCAGTATCTATTATATCTATTATGTCTATGTCTATTATGTGTATATTTTATACCTCTATTATATCTATAATGTCTATATTTTATACCTACATCTATTATGTCTATATTTTATAGCTTTATCTATTATATCTATTATGTCTATATTTTATACCTATATCTATTACGTCTATATTTTATACTTATATCTATTATATCTGTTATGTCTATATTTTATACCTATATCTATTATATCTATTATGTCTACATTTTATACCTATATCTACTATGTGTATATTTTTTACCTTTATCATATCTATTATGTCAGCATTTTATACCTATATCTATTATATCTATTTTGGCTATATTTTATACCCACATCTATTATATCTATTATGACTATATTTTATACCTTTATCTGTTATATCTATGATGTCTATATATTATACCTCTATTATATATCTATTATGCATATATTTTATACCTCTAAATATTATATCTATTATGTCTGTATTTTATACCTCTCACTATTACATCTATTATTTCTATATTTTATACCTCTATTACATCTATTATGTCCATATTTTATACCTCTATTATACCTATTATATCTATTATGTCTATATTTTATAGCTCTCTATTATATCTATTATGTCTATATTTTATACCTCTATTTGTAATATCTATTGTATCTGTTATGTCTATATTTTGTTCTTCTATTATATCTATTATGTCTATATTTTATATCTCGACTATATCTATTATGTCTGTATTTGTTACCCCTATTATATCCATTATGTCTACATTTTATACCTCTATTTATTATATCAATTATATCTGTATTTTATACGTATATCTATTATGTCAATAATACCTGTATCTTTTATATCTATTATGTCTGTATTTTATAACTATATCTGTTATTTCTATTAAGACTATATTTTATACCAGTATCTATTATATCTATATTTTATACCTATATCTATCATATAATGTCTACATTTTATACCTATATCTATTATATCTATTATGTCTATATTTTATACCTGTATCTATGTATTGTTTATCCATGTATATTATGTCTATATTTTATACCTATATCTATTATATCTATTATGTCTATTTTATACTTATATCTATTATATCTATTATGTCTATATTTTATACCTGTATCTATTATGTCTATATTTTATACCTGTATCTATTACATGTATTATGTGTATATTTTATACCTATGTCTATTATATCTATTATGTCTATATTTTATACCTATATCTATTATGTCTATATTTTATCCCTATATCTGTTATATCTATTATGTGTATATTTTATACCTATATCTGTTATATCTATTACGTCTATATTTTTTAACTATATCTATTAAATTTATTATGTCTATATTTTATACCTATATCTATTATGTCTATATTTTATACCTATATCATGTCTATATTTTATACCTATATCTATTTTATCTACTCTGTCTATATTTGATACCTATGTCGATTATATCTATTATGTCTATATTTTATACCTATTTCTATTATATCTATTATGTCTATATTTAATACCTATATCTATTGTATCTATATTTTATACCTATATCTATTATATCTATTATGTCTCTATTTTATACCTATATCTATTATATCTACTATGTCTATATTTTACACCTATATCTATTATATCTATTATGTCTATATTTTATACCTATATCTATTATATCTATTATGTATGTATTCTATACCTACATCTATTATACCTATTATGTCTGTATTTTATCCCTATGTCTATTACATCTATTATGTCTATATTTTATACCTGTATCTATTATATCTATTATGTCTATATTTTATAGCTATATCTATTATATCTGTCTATATTTTATACCTATATATATTGTATCTATTATGTCTATATTTTATACCTATGTCTATGATATCTATTATATCTACATTTTATACCTATATCTATTATAACTATATTTTATACCTATATCTACTGTATCTATATTTTATAGCTATATCTATTATATCTGTATTTTATACCTGTATCAATTATATCAATATTTTATACGTATATCTCTTATATCTAATATATCTATATTTTATACCTATATCTATTATATCTGTTTTGTACCTGTATCTGTTATCTATTATGTCTATATTTTATACCTATATCTGTTATATCTATTGTGTCTATATTTTATACCTATATCTATTATATCTATTATGTCTATATTTTATGCCTATATCTATTATATTATGTCTATATTTTATACCTATATCTATTATGTCTATATTTTATACCTGTATCTATTATGTATCATCATGTTCCCCCAGGCTGGTCTTGAATGCTGTCCTCAGCGATCCTTCCACCTTGGCCTCCGAAAGCGCTGGGATGACAGGCGTGAACCATGGTGCTCAGTCTCTGATTTGAGTCATTTGTTTCCCATCTTTCTTTTCTTGGGCAGTCTGGTGAAAGACTTGTCAACTTTATTATTTTCAAAAAATCCACTTTTTGTTCTGTTGACTATCTCGTTTGTTTTTCCATTCTCTGTATTTTTACTTCCCATTTCCACTCTCACGTTTATTATTTTCTTCCTTTTTTTCACTTTGGATTTAGTTCATTTTCTAGTTTCTCAAGGTGGAACGTTAGGTTTTTGATTTGAGATTTTTCTTTGAATGTAGACATTTACAGTGATAAATT
>NW_022142850.1:0-9523 GCF_007565055.1 Rhinopithecus roxellana | reverse complement strand
ACCTTTATCTATTCTGTCTATATTTTAAACCTCTATCATAATATATCTATTATGTCTATATTTAATACCTATATCTATTATGTCTTTATTTTATACCTCTATCTATTATATCTATTATGTCTATATTTTATACCTATACCTATTATATCTGCTATGTCTATATTTCATACCTATATCTATTATAACCATTATGTCTATATTTTGTACCTATATCTATTAGTTCTATATTTTATACCTATATCTATTATATCTATTATGTCTATATTTTATACCTATATCCATGATATCTACTCTGTCTATATTTTATACCTATATCTATGATATCTAATATGTCTATATTTTATACCTATATCTATTATATCTATTAAGTCTATATTTTATACCAATTTCTATTCTATTTTGTCCATATTTAATATCTATATCTATTACGTGTATATGTTATACCTATTTCTATTATATCTATTATGTCTATATTTTATTCCTATATCTATTATATATATTATGTCTAAATTTTATACCTATATCTATTATTTCTATTATGTCTATATTTTATACCCATCTCTATTATATCATTTATGTTTATATTTTATACCTATATTTTTATATCAGTTATTTCTATATTTTATACCTATATCTATTATATCTATTATGTTTCTATTTTATACCTATATCTGTCATGTATATATTTTATACATATACACCCCATGGGTGCTCGAGGGGACTGTGCTGTTGTTGGGTGGCGTGTGTGACACATGTCCATTTGGCATACCTGGTTTGCGGTGTTAATCTTCGGAATGTTTCTGACACTAGAAAATCAGAAGCTTTCCACTGTTCCCAGCACCCTGACTTTGGGAGAGGCCAGTGAGCCTGTGGGTTTGGAGCCTGGTTGCATGAAAGAAGCATGTGTGGGAACACCAGGGGCTGGTTTTGAACCCCATTCCCCCAACATGATGCCATGTGTGGCAGATATGACGCTTGGCTTTGCTCTCCCGGGGTTCCATCTGCGACAGGGGCTACTTGTGCCCCTGGCCTCATCAGCTCAGGCTGAAGGCGGCCCTGGTCCTGGCCAGAGGGGCTTTGTGAAGCAGAAATAGATGGCCTGGTGCTGGGGCCGAGTCTGGCCAGGACCTCGGCCCTGGGAGTTGTAAAGAAGGCCGGCCTCTACTATGAGCATGTGCACCAAGCTGTGCCCATGTCACGGTGTGCTCGGCGTCTGCCCTTGCACAGGTACATGGCCTGTCTGAGCTCAGGCTGCCCGCCTATGGGGCCCAGGTTCACAGAGGTGTGAAAGGAACGAGCACAGCGCAGGGGCCTCCGAGCCCAGCCAGCCTCGCTTCGATGCTGGGAGCCTGACGTCTTCCATTTTGTCTTCTGCCCAGGCCAGCTGCGGGCCGTCCAGCGGCTGTGCTACTTCTACAGCGTCGTCATGCCCAGCGAGGCCCAGTGTGTCATCTACCATGAGCTCCAGCTCTCCCTGGCCCTCAAAGTGGCCGACAAGGTGCTGGAGGGGGCGGCTTCTGGAGACCATCAGTCAGCTCTACCTGTCTCTGGGCACTGAGCGGTCAGGGCTGGCTTTGCAGTGGTGGGGCTGTGGAGGGTGGCAAGGGGGCTGGAGGGTCAGGGAGGGGGAACACAGGGAAGCTGGCCAAGGGCTGCTGCTGGCTTGTGAGTCCCAGCTTGAGCCTCGCTTGTTGGGTCAAAGATCATCTCAACCCCAGCAGAGGCAGTACGTACACTCTGGGATGTTCCTCCTACTATGGTGGCTTTTGTCATCTGACCTCTGCCTGCCCTGAATCTTCACTCCTGGCCTTCATCTGTCCCATTAAATGTGACCACAGCAGCCACCTGTGGCTTCTCTCCCACAGAAGGCTGAGCCAATTGTGTCACCTGCTTCCCTGGGGCAGGGTTTCAAGGTCTCACATCCCATATGTGGCCCACTCGGCTTCCCCTAGCATCCTGACCTGGTGGGGGTAACCGTGGCCCTGGCCACCCCTCACACAGCTCCCGGTGACATTGCTGCAGTCACAGCCCCTCGAGTGTCGGACGTACTGAGAGAGCAGGGAAGGAGCCAGATTCCATGGGGACCCGGGAGACTGGCTCCAGTCTTCGCCTCAGGTTCACAGAAGGAAAATGGGCCAGTGTGCTGGAGCCATGTTTCTCAAAGTGTAGTCCCTAGATGAGCAGAGCAGCATCCATGTCACCTAGGAGATGGTGGCAAGTGGGAGTTCTAGGGCCTGCCCCAGGCCTGTGGAGCCGGAAGCTGTGGGGGCAGGGCCAGCCATCTATACAGACAGGCCTCCGAGTGACTGTGATGCCTGCACACCTTGGGAACCAGCAGCCTAGATAGTCTCTGAACACTAACGGCTCCTGGTGCATCTGGAGAAGACCCAGGCCATGTCTGGGAGGCAGGGGAGATGGACTAGCACACTCCTCCTGCCACAGGGCAGCATGATGCTTGATTCCCTCAGAAGGATGTCCTTCATCTTTTCCATGCCGTGTGTGTTCACCCTGGCCCTCCCAGCAGCCTGGGAAGGGCAGAACACTGCACACACAAGAGGGCCTTGGGGCCCAGTACACAGTAGGTGTGCAGCTGTGTGGGGATGCATTGAATGCAGGTTCCACGGCACTCGCCCTGAAAAGGGGAGGACATCGGAGACAGCCTAGGTGGGTTTGTGCATCTGTGGGGGGACCTGGAGCTCAGGCACGCAGTGACTCCCCAAGGTAAGGGGCTCTAATCATGACATACCCAGGAAGAGTTGGATGTCACGTCTATGGGTTGCATGGAGCCGGAGTGCCCGGGAGCACCTGGACTGCATGGGTTTTGGACACCTCTGGTTAAAACCAGTGAGCAAAGGCAGGTGGCTATGTGTAGGCACAGAGCTGGGCCATCCAAGCCCGACTTTGCCAAAGCCTCACAGTAGACAGGGGCAGGCCTTATTAGTTCTGCTTTGCAGATGGGAAAGTTAGTCTGGGAACCTGAAAGGGACTGGCCAGAGCTGTCCAGGTGACCGCAGGTGCCTGGAGGCAAGCCAGGGGTGCTGCCTGGGGTCTGCATACCTGCTCCTGAGGGGCCTGTGCCCTCCCTGCCCCAGGGAGCCACGTCCTCACACCTGCCCCTTTGGCCTGCACCCCAGGGGACTGGCTGAACGAGCGCGTGGCCTACTACCGACTGGCCGCCCTGCACCACCTGCTGGGCCATGGCAAGCTGGCGGAGCACTTCTACCTCAAGGCCCTGTAGCTCTGCAACTCGCCGCTGGAGTTCGACGAGGAGACCCTCTACTCCGTGAAGGTGTACCTGGTGCTAGGTGACATCATCTTCTACGACCTGAAGGTGGGTGGGGAGGGACAGGGCTGAAGGTGGGTGGGGAGGGGCAGGGCTCTGGGTGTTCCCGGCCCCCTTGGAGTGGGATCTCCACAGACCCCAGGGGTCTGGGTTCCAGCCTTCCTTAGGAATGGCCCAGTGGCCTCCCTGGAGCTCTGCACCCAGCTAGAGGAGCCGGCAAGGTTAGCAGATGCAACCCAGCTCCCAAGCTGGCCAGGCCCCCACCCTCAAGAACTCAGTCTCAGCCAGGGAGGCTGACACATGAGCGGGCAATGGTGGCCTCTGGGTAAAGAAGGGGGATTGTAGTCAGGGGGACGCTCCTGGAGGAGGTGCCACCAAAGCTGAATCTTGACTGTCAAGTTGCATTTAACAAAGGAAGCAGGTCGGGAGAAGGATGTTTCGGGGGACGGCATCATCCTCACGTTGAATCCGTGTTGCAAGATCCAACCCAAATCCCGGTGCCTCCTCTAGGAAGCCTGCCCAGGTGCCAGCCTGCACTGAGCAACTCCTTCCTGGAGTCCCGAGACACCTAGAAACTTCACATCACCCAGGAAGGGTGGGGTGGGACCGGTGTCTTACCATTGGGTTCACAGACAGGGAAACCCCAGCTCAGGGCAGGAGTAGTGGGGCGGGGTCCCAGCCAGCCAGGCTGAGACCTGCTGGGTCAGGTCTGTCTCAACGGGAGGTGCTGTGCCCCCTCTGCCCCAGCCCTGCAGGGGTGGAGAGCTGGGACTGGCAGACTCAGACCTGGGGTGTCTCCACCCCTCTGCCCAGCAGGCACCGCCCTTCCTCAGCATCGCACCGGCACCGCGTCGGTGCTCCTTATGGACTGAGGGGCCAGGGCACTCCAGTCCAGGGGCTGAGATCTTGGGGGCCTGAGAACAACATGAACTGGGGCAGCCCTAAGACCCCGCCCCGTATCCCCCACCGCAGGCCTGGGGCTGCCCGGGAGGCCCCCGCCCAGTGCTGGCGACACCTGGTGGTCAGAAGCGGTCTCTGCGGCCTCCCAAGTCCCAGCCAGACAGGGAGGTGCCAAGTGTCAGGCCCAGAGGGACGCTGCTCACCGCTCAGGGGCTCACCTGGGACCCAGGGGACGGGCCTCCCAAAAGTGGGCCTTTATCTCTCTTGGTCAAGCTGCCACCCTCTCCGCCTGTCCAAGAGGAAGGAAAGGGCCAAGTAGTACCTGAGAGGCCAAAGTCCATGGTTGGGGTCGAGGGGCAGAGGCCTCCTTCACGTCCTTCCCATGCACAGCCCTCCTTGCCATGCACAGCCCTCTGGGTCTCATCGTGACGGTGCTGTCAGCCCAGGCCAGCTTCCCACAGGGAGGCCCCCTCGGAATTCCCCAAGGGCAGCTGTCTTTCCAAGGCCACACCCTCCTCCTTGTATAGGAGGCTCTGGACCCAGGGCCCGGAGCAGTGGGAGAAAAAGCCGGTCTGGATGGGGCCTGGAAGGCTGGCAAAGAAGCAGAGGTAAATGGGCATCTTTTCCAATTGCCTCTAAAATGGGGTCCCCTTTAGTCTACACATGAGAGTGAGCCCTGGAATAGGGTGGATTAGGTGTGTCCTGGCTCAGCCTGCCACTCACTAGCTGCTGCACACACTACAGGCACATGGAAATGAACACGCAAATGCACACACACACACACAGGCGTGCACACACAAGCGTGCACACAGGGACATGCACACACAGGCACACAAACACGCACATTCACATGCGCAGGCACACGCAGACACATATGCATTGGCTGGCTCCTTCCTGTTTAGTTGGGAAGCCCCCACCCCTTCAGGAAGCCTTTGCCTCCCCCCACCGGCTGAGTCCGGGGCCTCCTGGGCCCTTCACTGTCTCCTGAGCTTCCATCTGCCACAGCCCGGGCCACCTTTGTGGTCAATGTTCAGTCCCAGGTCCCTCAGACTGGGAGCAAGGACGTTAGGCTCAGCCATGCACCCAGCACAGAGTGCAGTGTTCGGCTGGGCCGGGGGGCATTGGATGAGCACTGGCGGTGACTCGGGGCCGTGAGGGAATGGACTGCTGCATCTTGGACTTTGTCCTTGGCCCTGGGAGCCATCTTGAGATGGTAAAGAGGGACAGGGCAGGCACGGATCTTAGAGAGGTCCCTTGGGTCACCCCCATGTGGAGGAGGCGCCTGGGGAGAACCCTGGTGGGGGGTGGGAGGGTCAAGGAGGAGGTCTGGGAGGCAGCATCCCAACCCAGGGATGCTGAGTTTGAGCCAAAGATGCATTGAAAATGGGAGTGGATGTCTGGGGAGCCACACATCGTCAATATTTCAGGGAACATTGACAGACAGGATACCTGTGAGATGGTTTTGTACCTGGCCTGGCCCGTGGAGGGCCTGGAAAGGGCCAGCATGGACGGGGGCCAGAGGGGAGCCTGGGTCACTCAACACTGTGCCCCTGCTGTGGCTTGGAGCCACGGGTCCTGCATGGAACGCTCAGAGCAGGCAGGATCTGCCCTGACCACAGCCCACGGGGAAAGCAGCCACTGCCTGCAGAAAGGGTGGGACTGGGACAGGAGGCTTCGGGTGAGTGGGGCGTAGGGACAGTCAGGAAGGCTTCCAGGGGTGTCAGGATCGTCCCCACCTCCTGCAGCTGAGACCACAGCAGTGTCACAGGCTTCAGGGCTCATGGGGTGAGCCAGCATTGGCTGGACATGTGGAATGACCTGGAGACAGGAACGGCCTCTGGGAAGACGGGCTCCGAGTCCCCCTTTTGCTGAGCATGGCCTGTCCCTTTCAGGACCCGTTTGATGCAGCCGGGTACTACCAGCTGGCACTGGCAGCCGCCGTGGACCTGGGCAACAAGAAGGCACAGCTGAAGATCTCCACGCGGCCGGCCACCATCTCCCACAACTTCCTCCTGGACCGCGAGAAGTCGCTCTTCTTCTACCGGAAGGCCAGGACCTTCGCCACAGTGCTCAATGTCTGCAGGGTCAACCTGCCTCCATTGCCACTCTGCGGGTGGGCCCCCTGGTTGGCCCCAGCCACCCTCGCTGAGGACAGCATCCGAGGGAGTGGGTTTTGTGCAAGGAGGATGGTCTCCTGCCTCTCCTGGTGTCTCCCGTGGCTTATTTTCTGGGAAATGGAGGCATGAAAGCAGGGTTCAAATAGCAATAATATTTTTTTTGCAATAACATACCGAAGTCCCCATGGCATCCTTCCCTGTGTGCTTCCTGGGCGGGGTCTAGGTGCCAGCTCCTTCCCTGATGGCAGCCCTCTGATCTTGGGGATGAGAAGGACCCTGAGTCCAACAGACCTGGGCCAGGTCACCATGAGTCTCGGTTTCCTCGGCGGCCAGAGGGGAGATGGTGGTGGAACTGCCTGGGCCGCTCCCTGCTCAGAGCTTTTGCTGTAGGTCTCCTGCCGCCCTTGCCTTTAACCTTCAGGCCACTGTGCCCGGATATGGGGGCTGCTAGTGTCCCTGTCCGCCATTGAAGAAATAGAGGCACAGAGAGGTTAGGTGTCTGGCCCACCGTCACGCAGCAGGTAGGGGCGGAGACGCAGAGCCCAGTACACTGACCACCACACCACCCTGCCAGCCTGCAGCCAGGAAGGTGTCCCCCATTAGGACCCAAGGTCAGCTCCTGGACCTCTCTTGGGGTATCAGGAGAGCCACAGGCCAGTGAAGGTGGCCCCGGGGATCCCTCACTCAGTGTCCTCTGCTCCCAGACTTGGTTGGGCCGAGCCTGGCCAGTCCACCTCTGGCCACTGGTCAGCCTGCGGGAAGTGAGATGCACGGATCTCCGCCTGTGTAGACGCTGCTACCCAGTATTGAAAGCTTATCTGGGCTGCCCCCCAGCCGTCCCCACATAACCCTCCCTTCTGGCCCCCGGCCCTCATCCCAGTCCCTGGAATCCCAGGTTTTCCTTCTTGGGCTCTCTTGGCCCCAGGGAACACAGCTCACACCGTCTCTTTGCCAGTTTATGCAAGGAAATCGACGTTCAGAGACTGTGGATGTCCACATGATCTCACATACACTGCACTCCCCAGGCTCCTCTTAAACACTTTAAATGAGGTGACTTTCACATCGCATGCAATCCAGGCCCCTCTTTAAACACTTTAAATGAGGTGACTTTCACATCGCATGCAATTCACTATTTCAACGCGAATGTGGTGGCATTTGTGCAATCACAGTCCTGTGCAACCACTCACGCCATGTAGTTTCAAAACGTGTTCATTCCCCAGAGAAAACCTCCCATCCTCACTAAGCGTTACCCCTCCTTGGTATCCCCCAAGCCCCTCGTTTAATGGAAGGGGAAGCTGAGGCCCAGAGAGAGACTTGCCAGTGGGCGGAGCTCTGATAATAAGTAATCAGGCACCCATCTGCTGGTTCAATCCTGGGTTGGTTTCCACCCAGCAGAGGTGCAGAGCCAGGAGGTTCTGGGAGCGCCACAGGTGTCACTGGTTCAGGCCTGGGTTGGTTTTCCACCCATCAGAGGTGACAGAGCCAGGAGGTTCTGGGATCCCATGCTGCAGCCAGAGCCCTGCCCCGACCTTCCCCACCAGGGGGCAGCAGAGAGCTTTCAGAACCGGCCGCGAGCTGGCGGGAGCAGGGGTCAGAGCTGCTGACAAACCTCACGTGGACCCCAGATCGCTGTCTCCGTGGGTTGGGCTTGGGAATTGGAGAGGAGGCCGCATGATTGGAAACGTGAAGACAGCACGGCCTGGCTGGAGCAGCCGGAAGCGTCGTCACGTTTACTGAGGACACAGACTTCCTGCCCGCTGGGCCGGGCCGGGCCTGCAGCCATTCTTCTGGGGTGGGGCCTGTAGGTCCGGGTTGCTCTCGGTCCCCGACCTGCCTCAGAGTCAGGGGGGCTTTGGAACTCTGCCTCCCCATCTCCACCCACCCTGGCTGGTGCCACGAGGGACTGGATCCTGGGATCGTGTTCCTGTTGGGCAGCAGAGACTGGGGACCAGAGGAGATGATGGGTCTTCAAGCCCCACATTCAAACCCCAGCCCGCCACGCACAG
This sequence comes from Rhinopithecus roxellana, assembly GCF_007565055.1. NCBI lineage: Eukaryota > Metazoa > Chordata > Mammalia > Primates > Cercopithecidae > Rhinopithecus > Rhinopithecus roxellana. The sequence continues at coordinate 1,217 of NW_022142850.1, read as the reverse complement.
TCTGGGTGTTCGTGGTGAGGGAGTTGATGTCTCTGAGCCCCAGTTTTGTCACCACTAAAATGAGGCCCACATACTGGGGCAGAGTGCCAGCCCCAGGGCTAACAGAGGCTGTTTCCTACTGACAATACCTCTTACTCCTAGGAACAGCTCCAACAACCACACACAGGGAACACTCAACCCAGGCCAACTTGTCAGAGGCACGTGAGCCAGAGCGACTCCATTTGAATGGAGGCTGGGTAAAGGCAGGCAGAGACCTGCTGGCTGCCTTCCCAGGGGCTAGGCATTCTTAGTCACAGGATGAGATAGGAGGTCGGCACAAGATACAGCTCATAAAGACCTTGCTGATAAAGCAGTTTTCAGTAAAGTCGGCCAAAGCTCACCAAACCCAAGATGGCCAGAGAGTGACCTGTGATTGTCCTCACGGCTATTATGTGCTAATTCTAAGCATTACTGCCACAAGACACTCCCACCAGCGCCTCAACAGTTTACAGATGCCATGGCAACATCTGGAGGTTCCCTACATGGTCTCAGAAGGGAGGGCAGAAACTCTCAGTTCTGGGAATTGCCACCCCTTTCCTGGAACACTCATGAATAGTCCAACCCTTGTTTAGCGTATGATCAAGAAATAACCATGAAAATGGGCAATCAGCAGCCTTTGGGGCCACTCTGCCTATGGAGCAGCCATTCTTCTTTCTTCTTTTTTTTTTTTTTTTTTTTTGAGATGGAGTCTCGCTCTGTTGGCCGAACTGGAATGCAGTGGCATGATCTTGCTCACTACAACCTCGCCTCCTGGGTTCAAGCGATCTCCTGCCTCAGCCTTCCTAGTAGCTGGGATTACAGGCACTGCCCACACGCCCAATTAATTTTTTGTATTTTAGTGGGACAGGGTTTTGCCATGGTGGACAAGGCTGGTCTCGAACTCTCACCTCAGGTCATCCAACTGCCTCGGCATCCCGAAGTTATAGGATTACACGAGTGAGCCACTGCGCCCGGCCAGAGTAGCCATTCTTTATTTTTTTCTTTCCTAATAAACTTGCTTGCATTTATGGACTCGCCCCAAATTTTTCTTCTGTGAGATCCAAGAAACCTCCTTGGGGTCTGGATCGGAACCGCTTTTCAGTAACAGACTGCTTAACCTCTCAGACCCTTGTCTCTTCATCTGTAACCAAAGACAAAGCCTTTCCCCTCCCTCCCCCTCACACCCCCCCACCCCACGG
>NW_022142849.1:0-2881 GCF_007565055.1 Rhinopithecus roxellana | reverse complement strand
TAGATATAAAATATAGATATAATAGATATAATAGATATAGGTATAAAATACAGACATAATAAATATAATAAATATAGGAATAAAATACAGAAATAATTGAAATAGGTGTAAAATATAGACAAAGTAGATATAGAAGATATAGCTATAAAATATAGACATAATAGATATAATAGATATATGTATAAGATATATAAATAACAGATACAATAGATATAGTTATAAAATATAGACATAATAGATATAATATATAGAGGTATAAAAACATAGACATAATAGTTATAATAGACATAGATATAAAAAATAGTCATAATAGATATAGGTATAAAATAAAGACATATTAGAGATAATAGTCATCGGTATAAAATATGGACATAAAGATATATTAGATATAGGTATAAAATATAGACATAATAGATATAATAGATAAAGGTATAAAATATAGACAGAGTGGATATAATAGATATGGGTATAAAATATAGCCATAATAGATATAATAGATATAGGTATAAAAATATATACATAATAGACATTATATATATAGGTATAAAATATAGACATAATAGATATAGGTTTAAAATATAGACATAATAGATATAAGTATAAAATATCGACATAATAGGTATAGGTATAAAATATATACATAATAGATATAATAGAAATAGGTATAAAATATCGACATAATTGATATATATAGTTATGAAATATATATAATAGATATAGATATAAAATACAGACAAAATAGATTTAACAGATATAGGTATAAAATATAGACATAATAGATATAATAGATATAGGTATAAAATATTGACATAATAGATATGGGTACAAAGTATAGACATAATGGTTATATTAGATATAGGTATGAAATATAGACATAATAGATATAATAGGTATGGGTTTAAAATAAAGACATAATAGACATAATAGATATGGGTATAAGATATATACATAATAGATATAATATAATAGACATATGTATAAAATATAGACATAATAATTTTAATAGATATAGGTATAAAACATTGATATAATAGATATAATAGATATAGGTATAACATACAGACATAGTAGATAATACATATTGGTATAAAATATAGACATTATGATATAATAGATAAAGATATAAAATATAGTCATAATAGATATAATAGTTATAGGTATAAATATGGATATAATAGATATGATAGATATAGGTATAAAATATAGACAGAGTAGATAAATAGATATAGGTATAAAATATAGACATAAAAGCTATCGGTATAAAATATAGACATAAAAGGTATAATAGATATAGTTATAAAATATAGACATAATAGATATATGTATAAGACATAGACATTAGATACAGGTATAAAATGTAGACATAATAGATATAATAGATATAGGTATAAAATATAGACATAATAGATATAATAAATATAGGAATAAAATATAGACATAATTGAAATAGGTATAATATATAGACAAAATGGATATAAAAGATGTAGGTATAAAATATAGACATAAGAGATATAATAGATATAGGTAAAAAATATAGACATAATAGATATAATAGATATATGTATAAGATGTAGACATAATCGATATAATAGATCCAGGTATAAAATATAGACATAATAGATATAATAGATATAGGTATGAAATATAGACATAATAGATACAATAGATATAAATATCAAATATAGACATAATACAAATAATAGGTATAGGTATGAAATATAGACATAATAGATATAATAGATATAGGTATAAAATTCAAAAATAATAGATATGATAGATATAGTTATAAAATATAGACATATAGATACAATAGATAAAGGTATAAAATATAGACATAATAGATATAATAGATATAGGTATAAAATATAGACATAATAGATATCACATATATAGGTATAAAATATAGACATAATAGATATGATAGATATAGGTATAAATATAGACATAATAGATATAATAGGTACAGGTATAAATATAGACCTAATATATAATAGATTTAGGTATAAAATATAGACATAATAGATAAAGATACAGGTACAAAATATAGATATAATAGATATAAAAGATATATATGTATAAAAAAAGATATAATAGATACAGGTATAAAATATAGACATAACTGATATAATAGATAACGTTATAAAATATAGATATAATAGATATAGGTATAAACTATAGATATAATAGATATAATAGATATACGTATAAAATATAGATATAATTGATATAGTCATAAAATATAGATATAATAGATATAATAGATATTGGTATAAAATATAGATATAATAGATATAATTACAAAATATAAATCTAATAGATATAATATATGGTATTAATATAGATATAAGATAGGTATACCCATCAACTCGTCAGCACCCATCAATTCATTTATATCTTGTATAACTCCCCAATGCAAGCCCTCCCTCCTCCCCCTCCCCCTCCCCATGATAGGCCCCAGTGCGTGATGTTCCCCTTCCCGATCCAAGTGATCTCATTGTTCAGTTCCCACCTATGAGTGAGAACATGCGGTGTTTGGTTTTCTGTTCTTGTGATAGTTTGCTAAAGTATAATAAAAAAAAATATATATATAGGTATAAATTGTAGTTATAATAGTTATAGACATAAATATAGACATATTAGATATAATAGATATAGATAGAAAATATAGACATAATAGATATGGTTATTAAATATAAACATAATAGATATAGACATATAGGTAAACTCTAAACATAAGAAATATAATAGATATAGGTATAAAATATAGACATAATAGATATAATAGATGTAGGTATACAATATAGACATAATAGACATAATAGATATAGGTACAAAATATAGACATAATAGATATAATAGATATACGTATAAAATATACACT
>NW_022142848.1:0-39436 GCF_007565055.1 Rhinopithecus roxellana | reverse complement strand
TTTCTGGTGAGTTTACAGCTCGAAAAAGGCAGCATGTCTGGAGTTCTTTCTTCTTCCCGGTGGGTTCGTGGTCTCACTGGCTTCAGGAGTGAAGCTGCAGACCTTTGCAGTGTTACAGCTCATAAAGGCAGCGTGGACCCAAAGTTTTGCAGCAGCAAAATCTATTGCAAACAACAAAAGAACAAAGCTCCCCAAGTGTGGAAGAGGACCCCAACCACCTGCAGCCTGCTTTTATTCCCTTATCTGACCCCACCCACATCCTGCTGATTGGTCCATTTTACAGAGACCGACTGGTCTATTTTACAGACAGCTGATTGGTCCGTTTTGACAGAGTGCTGATTGGTCGTTTACAATCCCTGCGCTAGACACAGCCTGCTAGATAGAAAAGTTCTCCAAGTCACCACCAGGTTAGCTAGACACAGAGTACTGATTGGTGTATTTACAAACCTTGAGCTAGACAGAGTGCTGATTGGTGTATTTACGATTCTCTAGCTGGACATAAAAGTTCTCCAAGTCCCCACCAGATTAGCTACATACAGAGTGCTGATTGGTGCACATACAATCCTCCGGCTAGATATAAAAGTTCTCCCAAGTCCCCATCCGGCTCAGGAGCCCAGCTGGCTTCACCCGGTGGATACCGCACCAGGGCTGCAGGCAGAGCTGCGCTCCAGTCCCCAGCGGCATCTGCACTCCTCAGCCCTTGGGCTGTGATGGGACCGGGCGCCACGGAGCAGGGGGCGGCGCCCCTCGGGGAGGCGCGGGCCGCGGGGGAGCCCACCGCAGCGGGGAGCTCAGCATGGCGGGCTGCAGGTCCCGAGCCCTGCCACGCTGGGAGGCAGCTAAGGCCCAGCGAGAATTTGAGTGCAGCGCTGGTGGGCCAGCACCGCTGGGGGACCCGGCGCAACCTCTGCAGCTGCTGGCCCGGGTGCTAAGGCCCTCACTGCCCTGGGCCGGCGGCGCCAGCCGGCCGCTCCGAGTGCGGGGCCTGCTGAGCCCGCGCCCGCGCCCACCGGAACTCGCACTGGCCCGCGAGCGCCGCGCGCAGCCCCGGTTCCTGACCGCGCCTCTCCCTGCACACCTCCCCGCAACCAGAGGGAGGCAGCTCCGGCCTCAGCCAGCCCAGAGCGGGGCTCCCACGTGCCGTGGCGGGCTGAAGGGCTCCTCAAGTGCCGCCAGTGTGGACGCCGAGGCCGAGGAGGCGCTGAGAGTGAGGGCTGCTAGCACATTGTCACCTCTCGCAGCTACTCGGGAGGCTGAGGCAGGAGAATCGCTTGAACCCTGGAGGCAGAGGTTGCAGTGAGCAAGATCGTTCCACTGCACTCCAGCCTGGGCAAAAGAGTGAGACTCTGCCCCCCCCCAAAAAAAGGCCGGGCGCGGTGGCTCACGCCTGCAATCCTGGCACTTTGGGAGGCCGAGGGAGGCAGATCACCTGAGGTCAGGAGTTCAAGACCAGCCTGGCCAACATGGTGAAACCCCATCTCTACTAAAAACATAAAAAAAAAAAAAAAAAAAAAAACTAGCCGCGTGTGGTGGCGCACGCCTGTAACCCCAGATACCCCAGAGGCTGAGGCAGGAGAATTGCTTGAACCCAGGAGATGGAGGTTGCAGTGAGGGACAGAGTGCCACTGCACTCCAGCCTTGGCAGCAGGGTGAGACTCTGTCTCTAAATAAATAAATAGATAGATAGATAGATAGATAGATAGATAGATAGATAGAATTGTTAAGGCTGAACATGATGCTATTATGTGTTCTTTCAGACTGGTTGTCTGACATGAGCCCAAAAATTAATGCCCTCTGGATTGGCGGAGACCAAGAGATTCCCCACATGGTCCCGAAGTCAAGCCCTCCAGGACACGAAACAAGACAAGAAGGAAACCTCGTCCAGTTTTTGTTCAGGGACCCACAGCAAAATTTGTAACTGACCAGTCGGCTGAGGCAGCTTGAACCATGGGTTTATAAGGGTCCTGGCCACATTCTAAACTGTGTATCTCCTTCGTGACAGAATGACACAGAAAGACAAATAAGATGAGTCACACAAATCCTTTTTCCTTTTTTTTTTTTTTTTTTTGAGTGAGTCTCACTCTGTCACCCAGGCTGTAGTGCAGTGGCGTCATCTCAGCTTCTCAGCTCACTGTAACCTCTGCCTCCCAGGTTCAAGCAATTCTCAGCTTCCTGAGTAGCTGAGATTACAGGCACCCACCACCACACCGGCTAATTTTTGTATTTTTAGTAGAGACGGAGTTTCACCATCTTGGCCAAGCTGGTCTTGAACTCCTGACCCCGTGATCCACCCACCTCAGCCTCCCAAAGTGCTGGGATTACAGGCGTGAGCCACCGTGCCTGGCGCCTTTTTCCTATTAATCAAAACCTTCCAGAGGAGACAAACAGTTACTTCTACCACTCACCCACCGGGGTAGTGCAAAGAGAGAGGCAGAAGCCTGGCTGGTAAGAAATTATCTCCCTTTTGCAGGCACGCTGGGTTCCAGGTTCCCCTTTCTCTGTAGCTTTCAGCTGCAGAAGAACAGGGTGGTTTTTGGTGACCCTGCTGGCTGCACCGTAGCTGTGGGAGCCAAGGTGTGTTTAGACTAAAGAAAGTCATCTTTTTTAAATTAATGGAACCACAGGCAAAAGCCTCTCAATTTTGCAACAGGCTACATGGGGGAAACTAAATTAACCTTTCCCATCCCAACCATCACAAAATACATGCGCCAAAACCCAGACACTAGTCACCCTGCTTGGCGTTCAATATCGACCTGGCAAGGCTCAAACTTGCCCTGCTTTGGCCCCTGTTACCTTTGATTCACTCAAAGTGGGTGGGATGACCTCCGACCCAGAGTTTATTGGACACTCTCTGAGCACGACAGAAGAAAGGACAGTCGCCCTGAGTTAGGCCTGCTGAGCTTCCTTCTGGGCTCCCTGAATATGGTGGACCAGACAAACAGGGAGAGTCTGGGGGAACCACCCTCAGTGCTCTCAGGGATCTCCTCTGTGTATACAAACTCACAACAAAGTAAAGACAAAAAAAAGGCCCTCAGAGCCAGGATTCTAGACCAGATTACAAATCCAAAGATAATTTCTCTAAACGGCTCCCCTATTCTCTGTGCAACTGGGGAGAAACCGCCCCAAACCGAGGCTCCTCTTTCTACAATCTATTGAGAGCCGGACGGTCCCCAGGACGGGTGGATCATGAGGTCAGGAGATCGAGACCATCCTGGCTTACACGGTGAAACCGCATCTCTACTAAAAATACAAAAAAAAATTAGCCAGGCATGGTGGCAAGCACCTGTAGTCCCAGTCACTTGGGAGGCTGAGGCAGGAGAATGGCGAAAACCCGGGAGGCGGAGCTTTCAGTGAGCTGAGATCGCCATGGCACTCCAGCCTGGGCGACAGAGTGAGACTCCATCTCAAAAAAAAAAAAGAGGCCAGGCGCGGTGGCTCAAGCCTGTAATCCCAGCACTTTGGGAGGCCGAGACGGGCGGATCACGAGGTCAGGAGATCGAGACCATCCTGGCTAACATGGTGAAACCCCGTCTCTACTAAAAAATACAAAAAAAAAAAAAACTAGCCGGGCGAGGTGGCGGGCGCCTGTAGTCCCAGCTACTCCCGAGGCTGAGGCAGGAGAATGGCGTAAACCTGGGAGGCGGAGCTTGCAGTGAGCTGAGATCTGGCCACTGCACTCCAGCCTGGGCGACAGAGCGAGACTCCGTCTCAAAAAAAAAAAAAAAAAAAAGAACCAGTGCCATGTAAAAAGTGGTTCCAGCCACCACCTCTCCATGTGAGGGGATGGCCGGGCAGCCTTGCGGAGCAGCCGTGCAGAGGACAACCCCAAGAGTGAGGTGTGGAGGTGTCAGAGCTTGTAGTCGCCCCCTCCTGACACTGAGAAGCTAACACACTGTATCTAGAGAAAGGATCCCTCGCTGTTTCAGGTAGATTTGGGGTGATTTGTCACACAGTAACAGCTGGCAGAGGAGACAGATCCCTGGCCCCGTCCACACTGGGGGTGTCAGGGCCAGAACTCGAGATGGTGGCCTCTGGGGCTTCTAGTCCTGGCACCTGAAGCTAGGGCCCGCAGTGCCCACGGCCTGTCTTCTTCTGAGCCCATTGCCATGTTGAAGGGTGATTCAAGAAGGGGCTGCTCTCAGGGAACCACTGGGCAGAACCTGGAGGACTAAGACCACTGATGTCCGTCACTTCCAAGGGGCGGGGCGGCAGGGAGGCAGCTGTGGAGGGCTCAGGAAGTCAGCCCCTCTGGGCTCCAGGCTCTTTCCCTGTAGGAGGACGTGGGGCACCAGGTGAGCAGCTCCACAGACCATGCCTTCCAGGTGCCTGTGTGGCTGGACACTAAGTATCGTGTGCCCCAGGAAGGGGCTGCCAGGGGCGGGTGGACTGATACGTCCCTCCTGGCAGCCCAGGCCTGGGTCCTGTGGCTGCATCTCCCTGACCCCAGCAGCCCCTCTCAGGGCCCAGTCCCGAGACACCCAACACACCATCTTTTTCAGGCAGCGCTCAGGGCACCCTTCCATACCTCCCTGGTTCTCACCCAAGGCTTCAGGTCTCATGTCAGTTTCCACCCCAGCAGGGTCCACCTACCCCAGCTTTCAGCCTACAGAGAAATCTCAGGGTGCAGCCTGCAGACAGGTGGGAGAAATCTCGGGGTGCAGCCTGCAGAGAGGTGGGAGAAATCTCAGGGTGCAGCCTGCAGACAGGTGGGAGAAATCTCGGGGTGCAGCCTGCAGACAGGTGGGAGAAATCTCGGGGTGCAGCCTGCAGAGAGGTGGAGAAATCTCCGGATGCAAGCCGCTCTGTGGGAGACCAGGGGATGAGTGTGGGTTTGTTTCTAAGTCACAGGAGGGCTGCATCTTGGGGTCTAGAATGAGGCTTTATCTAGGTACTTCCCATTCCTTCTCTCGGGTTCTCCGTTTCCAGGGTCTCCCCATGGGCTGTGCCTTGAGACACCTTCTGGTCCCAAGCGCAGGCCTCTCTCAGCCACCAGCCTGGGAGAGGATGAGCTCTTGCCTGCCCACCCGGGCCTCCCTGTCGACACCTCCACCCACTGGACACAACTTTCCAGAATAAAAGGAAATCTCTGGCACCAAGCAAGGGTATCTGACAGCAATAGATTTATTAAGTATCCCCGAAAATATAAACACAAACCAGTAAAAAACAAAACCATAAAACATCAGGCCTGGAGCTGCAATAAGACAGACAGGAGCAGCACACACATGGCCCAGGTGGGGAGGACGAGACCGTAAATACTGCAGGAGGGTGGCAAGGGAGACCTAGGGCAAGGGGGAAAGCAGGGCACAGTGTCGGCAGCAAGATGGCTCTGGGGGTCAGACACTGCTGACCTTGGCCCCGGCTGCCACCTGCCCCTCACTCCAGCTGCAAGCAGCTTCACTTGGGGCCCTGGGCCTCCGACTCCTCCTCGTCGTCTTCGTACATCTCGCCCTCCTCCTCGGCCGTGGCGTCCTGGTACTGCTGGTACTCGGACACCAGGTCGTTCATGTTGCTCTCGGCCTCGGTGAACTCCATCTCGTCCATGCCCTCGCCCGTGTACCAGTGCAGGAAGGCCTTGCGCCGGAACATGGCCGTGAACTGCTCGGAGATGCGCTTGAACAGCTCCTGGATGGCCGTGCTGTTCCCGATGAAGGTGGAAGACATCTTGAGGCCGCGGGGCGGGATGTCGCACACAGCCACCTTCACGTTGTTGGGGATCCACTCCACGAAGTAGCTGCTGTTCTTGCTCTGGATGGCCAGCATCTGCTCGTCCACCTCCTTCATGGACATGCGGCCCCGGAACACAGTGGCCACCGTCAGGTAGCGGCCGTGGCGCGGGTCGCAGGCAGCCATCATGTTCTTGGCATCAAACATCTGCTGGGTGAGCTCGGGCACGGTCAGGGCCCGGTACTGCTGGCTGCCCCGGGCTGTGAGGGGAGCGAAGCCGGGCATGAAGAAGTGCAGACGGGGGAAGGGCACCATGTTGACGGCCAGCTTGCGCAGGTCAGCGTTGAGCTGGCCAGGGAAGCGCAAGGAGGTGGTGACCCCGCTCATGGTGGCTGACACCAGGTGGTTGAGGTCCCCGTAGGTGGGTGTGGCCAGCTTGAGGGTGCGGAAGCAGATGTCGTAGAGTGCCTCGTTGTCGATGCAGTAGGTCTCATCCGTATTCTCCACCAGCTGGTGGATGGACAGCGTGGCATTGTAGGGCTCCACCACTGTGTCTGACACCTTGGGCGAGGGCACGACGCTGAAGGTGTTCATGATGCGGTCCGGATACTCCTCACGCACCTTGCTGATGAGCAGCGTGCCCATGCCGGAGCCCGTGCCACCCCCCAGCGAGTGGGTCAGCTGGAAGCCCTGCAGGCAGTCGCAGTTTTCACACTCCTTCCGCACGACATCCAGGACCGAGTCCACCAGCTCCGCACCCTCCGTGTAGTGACCCTTGGCCCAGTTGTTGCCAGCCCCGCTCTGACCTGTGCAGGGAGAAGAGGGGTAGGGGACAGGGGTCAGGGACTCTGCAGTCCAGACCTCCAGCCCCTGCCTGAACATCCCAGGGCAGCCATGGCAGCCCTGTGCCCATTCTCACTTCTGTAAAGTAGACCCCACTGAGCACCCCTTCTCATACCCACTGTGGCTTCCCTGAGTCAATGCTGCTGAGTGCTCAGGACAAGGGCTCTGGACAGGGTTTTGAGAACTTGAGGTCACACCAGAGCAAGCCTCTGCCTCCTGAGGGGATCCTGGGTGAGTGGATCAACCCTCCTGCTCCAGCCCGCCTTCCTTCTGACTGACTGTGCCAGGAGCCTAAACAGCCACCCCAGAATCCCTGGCAGTTGGGCACTGGATGCGACCTGGCATCTACCAGTTGGGTGTGCTGAGGCTGGGAAGGCAGAAGTGAAGCGAGGCCCTCCAGTGTGTGTGGCACATCCACGGCCCTGCCCCAGGACATAGGCACAAGAACGTCCTGACCTCTTGGCCACAGCAAGGCCTCACTCTCCTGGACCCTGGAGTCCTCTGGAGGCCCCATTCTGTCTCACCAGCTCTCTAGCAATTCTGTAAGCTTCTGTCTGCTTTACACTTCATTCCACTTGAAATGCATGAGTGGTTTCTGTTCTCCCCACAGAACCCTTTCTCTGGACCTCCGATGCTGTAAAATGGAGAGATCAGTTCTCACCCTTCAAGATCGTGTGAGGAGTTGACCATTCCTTATTTCTGACAGCCGCCCCCGTGCACCGACCTGGGCTTGCATGTCATACGGTCTGCCATCAGAGCTTGGAGCAGGGGAAACTTACCAAAGATGAAATTGTCAGGCCTGAAAAGATGTCCAAAGGCCCCTGAGCGGACACTGTCCATGGTTCCAGGTTCCAGGTCAACCAGAATGGCCCGAGGCACGTACTTGTGAGCTGAGGGGAGAGAAGGGCTCGGTGATTTGGGTTACAGAGGGCCAGAGCCTCTCCCTCATTCTTTCTAAATTCTCTGCCTGCGTGCCATCCTCCTGCTCACATCCTAAGAGCCTTTACTGTGAAGTCAGAGAGTCCTGGACCAAAGGCAAGCTTGAGCAACTTTCTTCACCTTAAGCCTCACTATGTGTAAGGACGGAGCAGGACAGGATGGATCAAGTCACACACCCACCAGGCGCAGGGGCTCATGCCTGCACTCCCAGCACTTTGGGAGGCCAAGGCAAGTGGATCACTTTGAGTCCAGGAGTTCAAGACCAGCCTGGGCAACATATTGAGACTGACTCTATTAAATTAAATAAAATTTTAAGTCACGTGTCCATGTGGGCAGAGGGGTGTATCACCACTTTGATATGGAAATCACCTTATACCAGTTGCTAAATAGCCCCTGACTAAGCCCTCCAGGTGACCCCTTCTCTAGACCCTCTTACAGCCTCCAAAGTCTCTGGCCCACCCCATCCCTGTCTGTGCCCCTGGACACGCAAAGGCCCTCATGGCACTAATATGTTTGGCTCTCACTTTTGTGACTGCGATTTGTTGTCTTTATTCTGGGCCTCTGGATGCCCGACATCCACTTATGCCTGCTGGTATCTCAGCCAACCCATGGGAGGACAGAGATGCTGAGGAGACCTAGTCAGTACAGGGCTGGGATGGGGAGGCTGGGGTGGGGAGGCTGCGGTGGGGAGGCTGGGATGGGGAGGCTGGGGTGGGGAGGCTGGGATGGGGAGGCTGGGGTGGGGAGGCTGCGGTGGGGAGGCTGGGGTGGGGAGGCTGCGGTGGGGAGGCTGCGGTGGGGAGGCTGGGGTGGGGAGGCTGCGGTGGGGAGGCTGGGATGGGGAGGCTGGGGTGGGGAGGCTGCGGTGGGGAGGCTGGGGTGGGGAGGCTGGGGCAGCCACTCACAGGAGGCCTCATTGTAGTAGACGCTGATCCGCTCCAGCTGCAAGTCCGAGTCGCCCACATAGTTGCCGCTGGGGTCGATGCCATGCTCATCGCTGATGACTTCCCAGAACTGCAAACAAAGTGGGAGAGGAGGGGTCGGCGGGCGGCCCATAACCCCAGTCAGGCCCTTTCCCCTGTGAAGCCTCATAGCCCTTGGTGCAAAATGAGGGCTTTTGAACCAAGGCCTCCACTAGCCCCGTTCGGAAGAGAGCCCCACACTCTGTCATCTGTCAGAAAATCGCCCTAAAAAATATGCACCTCCACACCTGCACGTCCAGTCCGACCACAGCTCCAGGGTGGGTCAAGGTTCAACAGACCCACACCCAGGCCCCCAGGCCCAGCTGTGCACCTGCTGGCAAGGGCCTGGGCCAGCTGATCCCTCCACGAAGGGCGTTGGTAATAAAAACCCTGAGGGATGGTTTTTACTACCCCCCTCTCTTCAGGAAAGGAAACCGAGAGAGGGTAGAGACACCCACAGTAGCTGGTAGGGCAGGGTTCAGAGGCCCGGAGCTCAGGATCGCTTTTGGCTGCTACACCTGCCCCTCCATGTCAGAGCAAACCATGTCCAGTGATGGTGGCGGGACATTATTGGCCTCAGCCAATGGGACTCATAGGGACCCTGAGAGCCAACCTCATCAGGGACCCCCAGCTGGGTCTGCAGAGGGGTCCTTGGGGTCCCAAATGGGAAGCGACTTGCCTGAGGTCACCCAGCCTGTCCGTGTGGAGCCATCTCAGCTCCCAGGGGCCATCCTCTCTCTGCCTGCCACCTCCACCTTTCTCCCCTTAGAACAGGTACCTATTGTGCTTCTCAGACTCTGCTCCCAAGACGGCTGCAGAGCCTAGACTCAGGGGCTGGGCCTGCTGGGTTCACAGGCCCTTCCCCCACCCCTCCCAGCTGTGTGACCTTGCGCAGGTCACCAGGATTCTGTAACTCGGTGTCCTCATCTGTACAGTGAGCATGATGACAGCAGGTCTTTTTGAGATTAAAATGGGTTAATCTGCATAAGGCATATAAATGGTATATGGCAAACATAGAACTATTAGTACATATGTGTGCACACGGAGACCCATACCCCTGGGTGAGAGCAAGGCCTGCAGAGAAGTTGCCACCTCATCGTGGGGGACACTGATGGCCAAGGCTGCTGCATCTGGGAGCAGTGTCTGCAGGCAGCAGGCCTCCTGGGACACACACTAGATGGCTTCCTGGGGCCGCCTAATCTCTCCCAATGCCTCTTGCCCTCACTCCTCAGGAGTGACTTTTAGATGAGCTGACGGGCATGAAGGCCTCAAGACACAAGGGGCTCTACACATGAGTCATGCGCTGCAGAAAAGATTCCTCAAAAAAACAGCAGGTGAGAAAACAATTTGGTGGGGCCGGGCACAGTGGCTCACAACTGCAATCCCAGCACTTTGGGAAGCTGATGCAGGAGGACTCCAGGAGTGCAAACAAAGATGTGCTTTGGAATGGAGACACGGGAGATATGTTTTAAGGTGCCTCTAGTAGGCGAGACACAGTGGCTCACACCTGCAATCCCAGCACTTTGGGAGGTCGAGGCGGGCAGATCACCAGAGGACAGGAGTTCGAGACCAGCCTGGCCAACATGGTGAAACCCCGTCTCTACTAAAAATACAAAAATTAGCCAGGTGCGGTGGCAAGCATCTGTAATCCCAGATTAGGGAGGCTGAGGCAGGAGAATCGCATGAACTCAGGAGGCAGAGGTTGCAGTGAGCTTACATCGCACCACTGCACTCCAGCCTGGGCGACAGAGGGAAACTCCATCTCAAATAAAAGAAGGAAAGAAACGGTTTGTGGTGCTTCTCTATGTGTGGATATCTCTGTCAGATGTATGGAAGGCTGTGCCTGGAGAGGGGCCCCAGAGTGGGAGAACCTTCTTCTCACTGGGTGCCCTACGGTCCTGTTGGACTTTATCACGTGCACAGTGTAGCTCTTCAAAGAAAATTTGTTAAAAATAAATGTTTTTAAAACCTTAAGAATAAACACAGTGTAATTATTATAACATGAACAGTATGGACATGGACAGCCTCTGCTAACAGTGTCTCAGGATGACAGTTCACCCTGAGACTGTTGTCAGAGGTCATCTCTCCACAAAGGTCAGGGATTTCTTTCCACCTTTTGGGCATTTTTGTCATTGCTAAGTTTTATTCTTTTTGCATTAAGTTTTTGAATTATAAAAATGAATCAGGGTCGGGCATGGTGGCTCACACCTGTAATCCCAGCACTTTGGGAGGCTGAGGCAGGCAGATCACTTGAGGTCAGCAGTTCGAGACCAAACTGGTCAACATGGCAAAACCCTGTCTCTAATTAAAATACAAAAATTAGCCAGGCGTGGTAACGTGCACCTGTAATCTCGGCTACTTGAGAGTCTGAGACATGAGAATCACTTGAACCCAGGGGGCAGAGGTTGCAATGAGCCAAGATCAAGCCACTGCACACCAGCCTGTGGGACAAGAGTGAGACCCTGTCTTTAAAAAAAAAAAAACAAAAAAGGCTGGGCACGGTGGCTCACACCCCTGTAATCCCAGCACTTTGGGAGGCCGTGGGCGGATCACGAGGTCAGTAGTTCAAGACCAGCCTGACCAACATGGTGAAACCCCATCTCTACTAAAAATACAAAAATTAGGCTGGGTGCAGTGGCTCACGCCTGTGGTCCCAGCACTTCGGGAGGTCAAGGCAGGCAGATCACGAGGTCAGGAAATCGAGACCATCCTGGCTGGCAGGGGGAAATCCCATCTCTACTAAAAATACAAAAAATTAGCCAGGCATGGTGGCGGGCATCTGTAGTCCCAGCTACTTGGGAGACTGAGGCAGGAGAATGGCGTGAACCTGGGAGGCAGAGCTTGCAGTGAGCCGATATGGCGCCACTGCACTCCAGCCTGAGTGATAGAAGCAACACTCCGTCTCAAAAAAAAAAAAAAAAAAAAAAAAAAAAAAAAAAAAAAAAAATTAGCTGGTGTGGTGGTGGGCACCTGTAATCCCAGCTACTCAGGAGGCTGAGGCAGGAGAATCGCTTGAACCCGGGAGGCAAGGGATGCAGTGAGCCGAGATCACACCACTACACTGCAGCCTGGACGACAGAACAAGACTCTATGAAAGAAAAAGAGAAAGAAAAGAAAGAAAAGAAAAGAAAAGAAAAGAAAAGAAAAGAAAGAAGGAAGGAAGGAAGGAAGGAAGGAAGGAAGGAAGGAAGGAAGGAAGGAAGGAAGGAAGGAAGGAAGGAAGGAAGGAAAGAGAGAAAGAGAGAAAGAGAAAGAGAAAAAAAAAGAAAGGAAGAAATAAAGGCTGTGTGCGGTGACTCATGCCTGTAATCCCAGCACTTTGGGAGGCTGAGGCGGGCAGATCACAAGGTCAAGAGATCAGAATCATCCTGGCCAACAGGGTGAAACCCCATCTCTACTAAAAACACAAAAATTAGCTGGGCGTGGTGGTGTGTACCTGTAATCCCAGCTATTCAGGAAGCTGAGGCAGGAGAATCGCTTGAACTCAGGGAACGGAGATTGCAGTAAACCAAGATCGTGCCACTACACTCCAGCCTGCGCGACAGAGCAAAACTTCGTCTCAAAAAAAAAGGGGTCAAACAAGACAACAGTTATCTGTGGAATGACAAAAGTCTTAGGACAGTCACAGTTAAGTGAAACCCACAAGAAACCTTGTCATCTCCGTGGTACACAATCATTTAACATACCAATCATAATTTTTTTTTTTTTTTGAGACAGAGTCTCACTCTGTCACCCGGGCTGGAGTGCAGTGGCAGTACGTCAGCTCACTGCAACCTCTGCCTCCCAGGTTCAAGCGATTCTCTTGCCTCAGCCTCCCGAGTAGTTGGGACTAAAGGCACCCGCCACCACACCCAGCTAATTTTTTTGTATTTTTAGTAGAGATTGGGTTTCACCATCTTGGCCAGGCTGGTCTCTAACTCCTGACCTCAGGTGATCCGCCTGCCTCGGCCTCTCAAAGTTCTAGAATTACAGGCGTGAGCCACTGCGCCCGGCCAACGATCATAATTATTACTGACAAGGTATACTGAGGCATATCAGAAATATAGAAATCTTACATAATTTTGTAATACATATGAATAACGTATTTATATATAACCCAAAGAAAGTTAAACACCATTTTACATTTGACAATACCTCCTGTGTGATTTTAATACATCATATAAGTCAAATATGTCTCTTTTGGAATTTAAGGGACCTAATATTTAAAAGATTAATTAGTTTTTTTAAAAAAAGAATTTAGAATTTGTGTTTGGTAAAGTTGTCAAATATCAAAGGTTTAAACACTGGGTATCACAAAATAGAATCTCAGGTCAACATAAGTCATCCATTTAGTCAAAATGACTCAAAAGTTTTAGAAAGGCAAAAAACTTTACTCTGCTAGGAAACTCAGCTTTCCAAACAAGACCCAATGAGGATAGCACAAGGTCAATGGAATCTGGTCTTCATTCTCACCTTTTTTGTTTTCTTCAGTTTACTCAAAAGGCAAACAAAAATATTTCATTCTCTCTCCATATTATATAAAAATCTTCTTCAAAAAAGAAAAATTGACCAGGTGCGGTGGCTCACACCTGTAATCCCAGCACTTTGGGAGGCCAAGGTGGGCGGATCACCTGAGGTCAGGAGTTCGAGACCAGCCCGGCTGACATGGCAAAACTCCAGCTCTACTAAAAATACAAAAATTAGCCAGGTGTTGGCCGGGCGCGGTGGCTCAAGCCTGTAATCCCAGCACTTTGGGAGGCCGAGACGGGCGGATCATGAGGTCAGGAGATCGAGACCATCCTGGCTAACACGGTGAAACCCCGTCTCTACTAAAAAATACAAAAAACTAGCCGGGCGAGGTGGTGGCGCCTGTAGTCCCAGCTACTCGGGAGGCTGAGGCAGGAGAATGGCGGGAACCCGGGAGGCGGAGCTTGCAGTGAGCTGAGATCCGGCCACTGCACTCCAGCCTGGGTGACAGAGCAAGACTCCGTCTCAAAAAAAAAAAAAAAAAAAAAAAAAAAAAAAATTAGCCAGGTGTGGTGGCGCATGCCTATAATCCCAGCTACTCAGGAGGCTGAGGCAGGAGAATTGCTTAAGCCTGGGAGGTGGAGGTTGAAGTGAGCCAAGATTGCACCACTGCACTCTAGCCTGGGCAACAGAGCGAGACTCTGTCTCAAAAGAAAAAAAATAGAAATAAAGAAAACCAAATTCCATTTTTACATTGGTGAATCATTAATGCTAAAGCTAATTTAAATAAAATCTCATAAAGATGTCAAATTTTAATTAGTTTGACCATAAGGTAAGATTTTTATACACCTTTTATAAACATTTATAATTTTCTGCTAAAGAGATCAATGCTCTAAGAAAAGCCTTTATTAAGACCCACAGACCCAGACTCTGGCCCTGCATCAGTGTGCTTTTCAGGGTCAATTTACGGAAAAACTAAATAATACTCTTTTTTTTTGTTTGGTTGGGTTTTTTTTGTATTTTTTAGTAGAGACGGGGTTTCACCATGTTAGCCAGGATCGTCTTGATCTCCTGACCTTGTGATCCGCCCGTCTCAGCCTCCCAAAGTGCTGGGATTACAGGCTTGAGCCACCACGCCCGGCCAATAATACTCTTTTAATTGTAGCCAACTTGCTCACACACAGAATGTTTCACAAAATTAATCTTTTACAAACCTTCTACAACTTGCTTAAATCTTTAGTTTTATTCTTTCTTTTAACCCAAGACAATCCTTAAACTTTCTAAATTAGACAAAATTACTTTTTCTTAAAAAGCCACATTCCTGGCCGGGCGCGGTGGCTCAAGCCTGTAATCCCAGCACTTTGGGAGGCCGAGACAGGCAGATCACGAGGTCAGGAGATCAAGACCATCCTGGCGAACACGGTGAAACCCCGTCTCTACTAAAAAATACAAAAAAACTAGCCGGGCGAGGTGGTGGGCGCCTGTAGTCCCAGCTACTCCGGAGGCTGAGGCAGGAGAATAGCGTGAACCCGGGAGGCGGAGCTTGCAGTGAGCTGAGATCCGGCCACTGCACTCTAGCCTGGACCACAGAGCGAGACTCCGTCTCAAAAAAAAAAAAAAAAAATACAAAAAATACAAAAAAACTAGCCAGGTGAGGTGGCGGGCGCCTGTAGTCCCAGCTACTCGGGAGGCTGAAGCAGGAGAATGGCGTAAACCCGGGAGGCGGAGCTTGCAGTGAGCCGAGATCACGCCACTGCACTCCAGCCTGGGCAACAGAGCAAGACTCCGTCTCAAAAAAACCAAAACAAAATAAAAACAAAAACACATTCCCATGCCTTTTTACTAAAAACACATAATTTTCATTTCTAGTGTAAGCAATTTTAATTATGTACCAGGTGCAGAGTCTAGGACACAAAACAGAACCACAGATAATGTCTGACTCCAGCAGAACTAGCGGGCATGGCTAACTCCACATGTCCCCAGCCTCACCTAGAACCCAATGGCTCTAATGCAGGTAAGTTGAACAATTATAAAAAGTCAGCCAGGCATGGTGACTCAAGCCTGTAATAGCAGTACTTTGGGAAGCCAAGGCGGTGGATGACGAGCTCAAGGGTTCAAGACCAGCCTGGCCAAGATGGTGAAATCCCATCTCTACTAAAAATACAAAAAGTAGCTGGGTCTGGTGGCGTGTGCCTATAATCCCAGCTACTCGGGAGGCTGAGGCAGGAGAATGGCTTGAACTGGGACCCAGGAAGGGGAGGTTGCAGTGAGCCAGTATCTCGCCACTGCACTCCAGCATGGGCTACAGAGGGAGGCTCAGTCTCAAAAAAAAAAAAAAAAAAAGTCACAGAAGCAGTTTAGGAGCTTAAGTAATCCAGCAAACACTGTCCTTATTTAGACTAAGTGTCTAAATTTCTATTTTTTTTGAGACAGAGTTTCACACTTGTCACCCAGGTTGGAATGCAGTGGTGCAATCTCAGTTCACTGCAACCTCCGCCTCCTGGGTTCAAGCAATTCTCCAGCCTCAGCCTCCTGAGTAGCTGCCATTACAGGTATGTGCCACCACGCCCAGCTAATTTTGTATTTTTAGTAGAGATGGGGTCTTGCCATGTTGGACAGGCTGGTCTCGAACTCCTGATCTCAGGTGATCTGCCCGGCCACCGTGCCTGGCTCCAAATGTCTAAATATTAAAGACTTTTTATTTTACTTTACTAATAATCTTTTTTTTTTTTTTTTTTTGAGACAGAGTCTTGCTGTGTCGCCCAGGCTGGAGTGCAGTGGCGTGATCTCGGCTCACTGCAAGCTCTGCCTCCCGGGTTCCCGCCATTCTCCCGCCTCAGCCTCCGAGTAGCTGGGACTACAGGCGCCCGCCACCGCGCCCGGCTAGTTTTTTGTATTTTTAGTAGAGACGGGGTTTCACCGTGTTAGCCAGGAGGGTCTCGATCTCCTGACCTCGTGATCCGCCCGCCTCGGCCTCCCAAAGTGCTGGGATTACAGGCTTGAGCCACCGCGCCCGGCCTACTAATAATCTTTAAAACTGTCTTAATTTATCAAAGATTACTAGAGTATTATTTTATCAGTTCAGCCACGATGGCCAGGAAAAACTCTTACACATGGAGGTTCCCTAAAGATGTTTGTTTCTCGATTGGATTAGCCTCAGGGTAGAGCCTTTTTTTTTTTTTTTTTTTTTTTTTTTTGAGACAGAGTCTTACTCAGTCGTCCAGGCTGGAGTACTGTGGCGCGATCTCAGCTCACTGCACGCTCCGCCTCCCGGGTTCACGCCATTCTCCTGCCTCGGCCTCACGAGTAGCTGGGACTACAGGCACCCGCCACCTCGCCCGGCTAGTTTTTTGTATTTTTTTAGTAGAGACGGGGTTTCACTGTGTTCGCCAGGATGGTCTCGATCTCCTGACCTTGTGATCCGCCCGTCTCGGCCTCCCAAAGTGCTGGGATTACAGGCTTGAGCCACCGCGCCCGGCCCAGGGTAGAGTCTTTTAAGGCAGTGGTACCCGGCCTCTTTGGCACCAGGGACTGGTTTCGCGGAAGACAGTTTTTCCGCAGACTCAGTGAGAGGGACGGTTTCGGGATGAGTCAAGCGCCTGACATTTACAGTGCACGTTTTTTCTATTATTACACGGTAATACATAATGAAATAATTGTACAACTCACCTGAACGTGTAATCACTGGGAGCCCTGAGGTTGTTTCCTGCAACTAGACGATTCCATCTGAGGGCGAGGGGAGACAGTGGGAGGCAGGTTCCCATTCGGAGCTCACTAGAGCCCCGGTGTGCGCAGTTCACAACAGGGTTTGAGCTCCTGTGAGAACCGGATCCTGCTGCTGATCCCACAGGAGGCGGAGCTCGGGTGGTGACAGCAGTGATGGGGTGCCACTATAAATACAGATGAGGCTTCCCTAGCTCACCCGCTCACTGGTCACCTGGTGCTATGTGGCCCAGTTCCTAACTGGCCACAGATCACTACTGGTCCTTGGCCTGGGGGCTGGGGACCCCTGTTTTAAGCAATTTCTAGCCCCAAATAAGCAGGCATGGCTAGAAGGCAAAACAGATCCTCAAAATCAAAAATCCTTAACTGGGTGCAGTGGCTCATGCCTGTAATCCCAGCACTTCGGGAGGCTGAGGTGGGCAGATCATTTGAGGTCAGGAGTTCAAAAACAGCTTGGCTAACATGGTGAACATCTCTACTAAAATACAAAAATTAGCCATGCGCGGTGGCGTGTGCCTATAGTCCCATCTACTCGTGAGGCTGAGGGAAGAGAATCGCTTGAACCCGGGAGGGAGAAGTTTCAGTGAGCCGAGATCGTGCCACTGCACTCCAACCTGGGCGACAGAGCAAGACTCAGCCTCAAAAAAAAAAAAAAAAAAAAAAGAGAGGCCAGGCAAGGTGACTTATGCCTGTAATCCCAGCATATTGGCAGGCTGAGGCAGGAGGATCACCTGAGGTTGGGAGTTAGAGACCAGCCAGACCAACATGGAGAAATCCCATCTCTACTAAAAATACAAAATTACCCAGGGACAGTGGTGTGTACCTTTAGCCCCAGCTACTTCGGAGGCTGAGGTGGGAGGATTGCTTGAGTCCGGGAGGAAGAGGCTTCAGTGAGCTGTGATCATGCCACTGCACTCCAACCTGGGCAACAGAGTGAGATTTTCACTAAAAATAAATAAATAAAACCAATGTGCAAAGAAGGGTGTATTGACACATAGTCATAACCACTCACTGTGAGAAACTCACTGTGGCCACCAGTCACTTCAAAGACTGTCTCTCTTATCTATCTATTACTTACCATGCAAAGTAATTCAATTGACTGAGAAGTTTTTACACAGGGAGAGCAGGGGCTTTAAAACAATACCTGTACACATATAGCCCAAATATTTTATTTTGTTTTATTTTATTTGAGATAGAGTCTCACTCTGTCACCCAGGCTGGAGTGCAGTGGCACAGTCTCGGCTCTCTGTAATCTCTGCCTCCCAGGTTCAAGCGATTCTCCTGCCTCAGCCTCCGGAATAGCTGGGGCTACAGGCACAGGCCACTATGCCCGCCTAATTTTTGTATTTTTAGTAGAGACAGGGTTTCGTCATATTGGTCAGGCTGGTCTTGAACTCCTGACCTCAAATAATCCACCCGCCTCAGCCTCCCAAACTGCCTGTAATCCCAGCACTGTAGGAGGCTGAGGCGGTCACTGGCACCGTAGCTCACTGTGGGAGGCTGAGGTGACAGGATCATTTGAGGCCAGGAGTTCGAGACCAGCCTGGGCAACATGACGAGACCTCATCTCTATGAAGAACTATATATGTATTTATATTATACATCACATAAAAATATCAGACCGGGGGCCGGGCGCGGTGGCTCAAGCCTGTAATCCCAGCACTTTGGGAGGCCGAGACGAGCGGATCACGAAGTCAGGAGATCGAGACCATCCTGGCGAACACAGTGAAACCCTGTCTCTACTAAAAAAATACAAAAAAAAAAAAAATTAGCCGGATGTGGTGGCGGCGCCTGTAGTCCCAGCTACTGGGGAGGCTGAGGCAGGAGAATGGCGTAAACCCGGGAGGCGGAGCTTGCAGTGAGCTGAGATCCGGCCACTGCACTCCAGCCCGGGCGGCAGAGCGAGACTCCGTCTCAAAAAAAAAAAAAAAAAATCACATCAGCCCAGTGGCTCACGACTCCAATCCCAGCACTTCGGGAGGCTGAGGTGGGCAGATCACCTGAGGTTGGGAGTTTGAGACCAGCCTGGCCAACATGGAGAAACTCTGTCTCTACTAAAAATACATTAGCCAGGCATGGTGGTCCATGCCTGTAATCCAAGCAACTCAGGAGGCTGAGGCAGGATAATTGCGTGAACCCAGGAGGCAGAGGTTGCAGTGAGCTGAGTTCATGCCATTGCACTCCAGAGCCTGGGCAACACGAGTGAAGCTGTCTGGAAAAAAAAAATTAAAATTTTAAAAATGGCTGTGCACAGTGGCTCACGCTTGTAATTCCAGCACTTTGGGAGGCTGAATCACCCGAGATCAGGAGTTCGAGACCACCCTGACCAACGTGGAGAAACTCCGTCTCTGCTAAAAATACAAAATTAGCCAGGCATGCTGGCGTGTGCCTGTAATTCCAGCTACTAGCAAGGCTGAGGCGGGAGAATCACTTGAATCCAGGAAGTGGAAGTTTTGGTGAACCGAGATCACGCCATTGCACTCCAGCCTGGGCAACGAGTGAAATGCTGTCTCAAAAAAATATATTATCTAGCTCCCTGCTCGCGCAGCGGACTCGCAAGATGGCGCCGAAAGACAAGAAGCCCAAAAGGTTAACCTGGAAGTTGAACTTGGACCTCACTCATCCAGGAGAAGATGGAATTTTTGATTCTGGAAATTTTGGTACCTTCCTTAGTGAATATCTAGGGTTCTCTTCCCTAGTTGTGCATTTTTTCTGTTTTAAAATAGGAACAATTTCTACGGGAGAAGGTTAAAGTCAATGGCAAAACTGGAAATCTCAGGAATGTTGTTCACATTGATCGCTTCAAGAATAAAATCACAGTTGCTTCTGAGAAACAGTTCTCTAAAAGGTATTTGAAATACCTTACCAAGAAATACCTTAAGAAAAACAATCTTCGTGATTGGCTTCGAGTGGTTGCCTCTGACAAGGAGACCTATGAACTTCGTTACTTCCAGATTAGTCAAGATGAAGATGAATCAGAGTCGGAGGACTAGGCAAAGGCTCCCCTTACAGGGCTTTGCTATCAGTGAATAAAAAATATTATACTCTTAAAAAATATATTATCTATATACTATATATAGATAATATAATGTATGTGACATAAATCTATTTTTAGAGATAAAAGGGCAAAGTCTTAGTGGCTGAGGTACAGCAAAAGGGGCAGTTGCATTGGTTTTCCCAGGAAGAGTCCAAGACAGCCATTTTCAAGCTTTCAAAGGATTTTAACTGCTCCAGATAATTCTTGGCCAGGCGCGATAGCTCACACCTGTAATCCCAGCACTTTGGGAGGATGAGGCAGGTCAATCACCTGAGGTCAGGAGTTCAAGGTCAGCCTGGCCAACACGGCGAAACCCCATCTCTACTAAAAATACAAAAATCAGCCAGGCATTGTGGCAGGCACCTGTAATCCCAGCACTTTGGGGGGCTGAGACAGGTGGATCACGAGGTCAGGAGATCAAGACCATCCCGGCTAACACAACACCTCATCTCTACTAAAAATACAAAAAATCAAGCAGTTGTGCTGGCAGGTGCCTGCAGTCCTAGCTGTGTTCAGAATTGGTGGGTTCTTGGTCTCGCTGACTTCAAGAACGCAGCCGCCGACCCTTGCGGTGAGAGTTAAACAGTTCTTAAAGATGGTGGGTGCCGAGTTTGTTCCTTCAGATGTTCAGATGTGTCTGGAGCTTCTTCCTTCTGGTGAGTTCATGGTCTTGCTGTCAGGAGTGAAGCTGCAGACCTTTCTGGTGAGTGTTACAGCTCGAAAAGGCAGCATGTCTGGAGTTCTTTCTTCTTCCCGGTGGGTTCGTGGTCTCACTGGCTTCAGGAGTGAAGCTGCAGACCTTTGCAGTGTTACAGCTCATAAAGGCAGCGTGGACCCAAAGTTTATGCAGCAGCAAAATCTATTGCAAACAACAAAAGAACAAAGCTCCCCAAGTGTGGAAGAGGACCCCAACCACCTGCAGCCTGCTTTTATTCCCTTATCTGACCCCACCCACATCCTGCTGATTGGTCCATTTTACAGAGAACCGACTGGTCTATTTTACAGACAGCTGATTGGTCCGTTTTGACAGAGTGCTGATTGGTGCGTTTACAATCCCTGCGCTAGACACAGCCTGCTAGATAGAAAAGTTCTCCAAGTCACCACCAGGTTAGCTAGACACAGAGTACTGATTGGTGTATTTACAAACCTTGAGCTAGACAGAGTGCTGATTGGTGTATTTACGATTCTCTAGCTGGACATAAAAGTTCTCCAAGTCCCCACCAGATTAGCTACATACAGAGTGCTGATTGGTGCACATACAATCCTCCGGCTAGATATAAAAGTTCTCCCAAGTCCCCATCCGGCTCAGGAGCCCAGCTGGCTTCACCCGGTGGATACCGCACCAGGGCTGCAGGCAGAGCTGCGCTCCAGTCCCCAGCGGCATCTGCACTCCTCAGCCCTTGGGCTGTGATGGGACCGGGCGCCACGGAGCAGGGGGCGGCGCCCCTCGGGGAGGCGCGGGCCGCGGGGGAGCCCACCGCAGCGGGGAGCTCAGCATGGCGGGCTGCAGGTCCCGAGCCCTGCCACGCTGGGAGGCAGCTAAGGCCCAGCGAGAATTTGAGTGCAGCGCTGGTGGGCCAGCACCGCTGGGGACCCGGCGCAACCTCTGCAGCTGCTGGCCCGGGTGCTAAGGCCCTCACTGCCCTGGGCCGGCGGCGCCAGCCGGCCGCTCCGAGTGCGGGGCCTGCTGAGCCCGCGCCCGCGCCCACCGGAACTCGCACTGGCCCGCGAGCGCCGCGCGCAGCCCCGGTTCCTGACCGCGCCTCTCCCTGCACACCTCCCCGCAACCAGAGGGAGGCAGCTCCGGCCTCAGCCAGCCCAGAGCGGGGCTCCCACGTGCCGTGGCGGGCTGAAGGGCTCCTCAAGTGCCGCCAGTGTGGACGCCGAGGCCGAGGAGGCGCTGAGAGTGAGGGCTGCTAGCACATTGTCACCTCTCGCAGCTACTCGGGAGGCTGAGGCAGGAGAATCGCTTGAACCCTGGAGGCAGAGGTTGCAGTGAGCAAGATCGTTCCACTGCACTCCAGCCTGGGCAAAAGAGTGAGACTCTGCCCCCCCCCAAAAAAAGGCCGGGCGCGGTGGCTCACGCCTGCAATCCTGGCACTTTGGGAGGCCGAGGGAGGCAGATCACCTGAGGTCAGGAGTTCAAGACCAGCCTGGCCAACATGGTGAAACCCCATCTCTACTAAAAACATAAAAAAAAAAAAAACAAAAAAAAAAAACTAGCCGCGTGTGGTGGCGCACGCCTGTAACCCCAGATACCCCAGAGGCTGAGGCAGGAGAATTGCTTGAACCCAGGAGATGGAGGTTGCAGTGAGGGACAGAGTGCCACTGCACTCCAGCCTTGGCAGCAGGGTGAGACTCTGTCTCTAAATAAATAAATAGATAGATAGATAGATAGATAGATAGATAGATAGATAGAATTGTTAAGGCTGAACATGATGCTATTATGTGTTCTTTCAGACTGGTTGTCTGACATGAGCCCAAAAATTAATGCCCTCTGGATTGGCGGAGACCAAGAGATTCCCCACATGGTCCCGAAGTCAAGCCCTCCAGGACACGAAACAAGACAAGAAGGAAACCTCGTCCAGTTTTTGTTCAGGGACCCACAGCAAAATTTGTAACTGACCAGTCGGCTGAGGCAGCTTGAACCATGGGTTTATAAGGGTCCTGGCCACATTCTAAACTGTGTATCTCCTTCGTGACAGAATGACACAGAAAGACAAATAAGATGAGTCACACAAATCCTTTTTCCTTTTTTTTTTTTTTTTTTTTGAGTGAGTCTCACTCTGTCACCCAGGCTGTAGTGCAGTGGCGTCATCTCAGCTTCTCAGCTCACTGTAACCTCTGCCTCCCAGGTTCAAGCAATTCTCAGCTTCCTGAGTAGCTGAGATTACAGGCACCCACCACCACACCGGCTAATTTTTGTATTTTTAGTAGAGACGGAGTTTCACCATCTTGGCCAAGCTGGTCTTGAACTCCTGACCCCGTGATCCACCCACCTCAGCCTCCCAAAGTGCTGGGATTACAGGCGTGAGCCACCGTGCCTGGCGCCTTTTTCCTATTAATCAAAACCTTCCAGAGGAGACAAACAGTTACTTCTACCACTCACCCACCGGGGTAGTGCAAAGAGAGAGGCAGAAGCCTGGCTGGTAAGAAATTATCTCCCTTTTGCAGGCACGCTGGGTTTCCAGGTTCCCTTTCTCTGTAGCTTTCAGCTGCAGAAGAACAGGGTGGTTTTTGGTGACCCTGCTGGCTGCACCGTAGCTGTGGGAGCCAAGGTGTGTTTAGACTAAAGAAAGTCATCTTTTTTAAATTAATGGAACCACAGGCAAAAGCCTCTCAATTTTGCAACAGGCTACATGGGGGAAACTAAATTAACCTTTCCCATCCCAACCATCACAAAATACATGCGCCAAAACCCAGACACTAGTCACCCTGCTTGGCGTTCAATATCGACCTGGCAAGGCTCAAACTTGCCCTGCTTTGGCCCCTGTTACCTTTGATTCACTCAAAGTGGGTGGGATGACCTCCGACCCAGAGTTTATTGGACACTCTCTGAGCACGACAGAAGAAAGGACAGTCGCCCTGAGTTAGGCCTGCTGAGCTTCCTTCTGGGCTCCCTGAATATGGTGGACCAGACAAACAGGGAGAGTCTGGGGGAACCACCCTCAGTGCTCTCAGGGATCTCCTCTGTGTATACAAACTCACAACAAAGTAAAGACAAAAAAAAGGCCCTCAGAGCCAGGATTCTAGACCAGATTACAAATCCAAAGATAATTTCTCTAAACGGCTCCCCTATTCTCTGTGGCAACTGGGGAGAAACCGCCCCAAACCGAGGCTCCTCTTTCTACAATCTATTGAGAGCCGGACGGTCCCCAGGACGGGTGGATCATGAGGTCAGGAGATCGAGACCATCCTGGCTTACACGGTGAAACCGCATCTCTACTAAAAATACAAAAAAAAATTAGCCAGGCATGGTGGCAAGCACCTGTAGTCCCAGTCACTTGGGAGGCTGAGGCAGGAGAATGGCGAAAACCCGGGAGGCGGAGCTTTCAGTGAGCTGAGATCGCCATGGCACTCCAGCCTGGGCGACAGAGTGAGACTCCATCTCAAAAAAAAAAAAGAGGCCAGGCGCGGTGGCTCAAGCCTGTAATCCCAGCACTTTGGGAGGCCGAGACGGGCGGATCACGAGGTCAGGAGATCGAGACCATCCTGGCTAACATGGTGAAACCCCGTCTCTACTAAAAAATACAAAAAAAAAAAAAACTAGCCGGGCGAGGTGGCGGGCGCCTGTAGTCCCAGCTACTCCCGAGGCTGAGGCAGGAGAATGGCGTAAACCTGGGAGGCGGAGCTTGCAGTGAGCTGAGATCTGGCCACTGCACTCCAGCCTGGGCGACAGAGCGAGACTCCGTCTCAAAAAAAAAAAAAAAAAAGAACCAGTGCCATGTAAAAAGTGGTTCCAGCCACCACCTCTCCATGTGAGGGGATGGCCGGGCAGCCTTGCGGAGCAGCCGTGCAGAGGACAACCCAAGAGTGAGGTGTGGAGGTGTCAGAGCTTGTAGTCGCCCCCTCCTGACACTGAGAAGCTAACACACTGTATCTAGAGAAAGGATCCCTCGCTGTTTCAGGTAGATTTGGGGTGATTTGTCACACAGTAACAGCTGGCAGAGGAGACAGATCCCTGGCCCCGTCCACACTGGGGGTGTCAGGGCCAGAAACTCGAGATGGTGGCCTCTGGGGCTTCTAGTCCTGGCACCTGAAGCTAGGGCCCGCAGTGCCCACGGCCTGTCTTCTTCTGAGCCCATTGCCATGTTGAAGGGTGATTCAAGAAGGGGCTGCTCTCAGGGAACCACTGGGCAGAACCTGGAGGACTAAGACCACTGATGTCCGTCACTTCCAAGGGGCGGGGCGGCAGGGAGGCAGCTGTGGAGGGCTCAGGAAGTCAGCCCCTCTGGGCTCCAGGCTCTTTCCCTGTAGGAGGACGTGGGGCACCAGGTGAGCAGCTCCACAGACCATGCCTTCCAGGTGCCTGTGTGGCTGGACACTAAGTATCGTGTGCCCCAGGAAGGGGCTGCCAGGGGCGGGTGGACTGATACGTCCCTCCTGGCAGCCCAGGCCTGGGTCCTGTGGCTGCATCTCCCTGACCCCAGCAGCCCCTCTCAGGGCCCAGTCCCGAGACACCCAACACACCATCTTTTTCAGGCAGCGCTCAGGGCACCCTTCCATACCTCCCTGGTTCTCACCCAAGGCTTCAGGTCTCATGTCAGTTTCCACCCCAGCAGGGTCCACCTACCCCAGCTTTCAGCCTACAGAGAAATCTCAGGGTGCAGCCTGCAGACAGGTGGGAGAAATCTCGGGGTGCAGCCTGCAGAGAGGTGGGAGAAATCTCAGGGTGCAGCCTGCAGACAGGTGGGAGAAATCTCGGGGTGCAGCCTGCAGACAGGTGGGAGAAATCTCGGGGTGCAGCCTGCAGAGAGGTGGAGAAATCTCCGGATGCAAGCCGCTCTGTGGGAGACCAGGGGATGAGTGTGGGTTTGTTTCTAAGTCACAGGAGGGCTGCATCTTGGGGTCTAGAATGAGGCTTTATCTAGGTACTTCCCATTCCTTCTCTCGGGTTCTCCGTTTCCAGGGTCTCCCCATGGGCTGTGCCTTGAGACACCTTCTGGTCCCAAGCGCAGGCCTCTCTCAGCCACCAGCCTGGGAGAGGATGAGCTCTTGCCTGCCCACCCGGGCCTCCCTGTCGACACCTCCACCCACTGGACACAACTTTCCAGAATAAAAGGAAATCTCTGGCACCAAGCAAGGGTATCTGACAGCAATAGATTTATTAAGTATCCCCGAAATATAAACACAAACCAGTAAAAAACAAAACCATAAAACATCAGGCCTGGAGCTGCAATAAGACAGACAGGAGCAGCACACACATGGCCCAGGTGGGGAGGACGAGACCGTAAATACTGCAGGAGGGTGGCAAGGGAGACCTAGGGCAAGGGGGGAAAGCAGGGCACAGTGTCGGCAGCAAGATGGCTCTGGGGGTCAGACACTGCTGACCTTGGCCCCGGCTGCCACCTGCCCCTCACTCCAGCTGCAAGCAGCTCACTTGGGGCCCTGGGCCTCCGACTCCTCCTCGTCGTCTTCGTACATCTCGCCCTCCTCCTCGGCCGTGGCGTCCTGGTACTGCTGGTACTCGGACACCAGGTCGTTCATGTTGCTCTCGGCCTCGGTGAACTCCATCTCGTCCATGCCCTCGCCCGTGTACCAGTGCAGGAAGGCCTTGCGCCGGAACATGGCCGTGAACTGCTCGGAGATGCGCTTGAACAGCTCCTGGATGGCCGTGCTGTTCCCGATGAAGGTGGAAGACATCTTGAGGCCGCGGGGCGGGATGTCGCACACAGCCACCTTCACGTTGTTGGGGATCCACTCCACGAAGTAGCTGCTGTTCTTGCTCTGGATGGCCAGCATCTGCTCGTCCACCTCCTTCATGGACATGCGGCCCCGGAACACAGTGGCCACCGTCAGGTAGCGGCCGTGGCGCGGGTCGCAGGCAGCCATCATGTTCTTGGCATCAAACATCTGCTGGGTGAGCTCGGGCACGGTCAGGGCCCGGTACTGCTGGCTGCCCCGGGCTGTGAGGGGAGCGAAGCCGGGCATGAAGAAGTGCAGACGGGGGAAGGGCACCATGTTGACGGCCAGCTTGCGCAGGTCAGCGTTGAGCTGGCCAGGGAAGCGCAAGGAGGTGGTGACCCCGCTCATGGTGGCTGACACCAGGTGGTTGAGGTCCCCGTAGGTGGGTTGTGGCCAGCTTGAGGGTGCGGAAGCAGATGTCGTAGAGTGCCTCGTTGTCGATGCAGTAGGTCTCATCCGTATTCTCCACCAGCTGGTGGATGGACAGCGTGGCATTGTAGGGCTCCACCACTGTGTCTGACACCTTGGGCGAGGGCACGACGCTGAAGGTGTTCATGATGCGGTCCGGATACTCCTCACGCACCTTGCTGATGAGCAGCGTGCCCATGCCGGAGCCCGTGCCACCCCCCAGCGAGTGGGTCAGCTGGAAGCCCTGCAGGCAGTCGCAGTTTTCACACTCCTTCCGCACGACATCCAGGACCGAGTCCACCAGCTCCGCACCCTCCGTGTAGTGACCCTTGGCCCAGTTGTTGCCAGCCCCGCTCTGACCTGTGCAGGGAGAAGAGGGGTAGGGGACAGGGGTCAGGGACTCTGCAGTCCAGACCTCCAGCCCCTGCCTGAACATCCCAGGGCAGCCATGGCAGCCCTGTGCCCATTCTCACTTCTGTAAAGTAGACCCCACTGAGCACCCCTTCTCATACCCACTGTGGCTTCCCTGAGTCAATGCTGCTGAGTGCTCAGGACAAGGGCTCTGGACAGGGTTTTGAGAACTTGAGGTCACACCAGAGCAAGCCTCTGCCTCCTGAGGGGATCCTGGGTGAGTGGATCAACCCTCCTGCTCCAGCCCGCCTTCCTTCTGACTGACTGTGCCAGGAGCCTAAACAGCCACCCCAGAATCCCTGGCAGTTGGGCACTGGATGCGACCTGGCATCTACCAGTTGGGTGTTGCTGAGGCTGGGAAGGCAGAAGTGAAGCGAGGCCCTCCAGTGTGTGTGGCACATCCACGGCCCTGCCCCAGGACATAGGCACAAGAACGTCCTGACCTCTTGGCCACAGCAAGGCCTCACTCTCCTGGACCCTGGAGTCCTCTGGAGGCCCCATTCTGTCTCACCAGCTCTCTAGCAATTCTGTAAGCTTCTGTCTGCTTTACACTTCATTCCACTTGAATGCATGAGTGGTTTCTGTTCTCTCCCCACAGAACCCTTCTCCTGGACCTCCGATGCTGTAAAATGGAGAGATCAGTTCTCACCCTTCAAGATCGTGTGAGGAGTTGACCATTCCTTATTTCTGACAGCCGCCCCCGTTGCACCGACCTGGGCTTGCATGTCATACGGTCTGCCATCAGAGCTTGGAGCAGGGGAACTTACCAAAGATGAATTGTCAGGCCTGAAAGATGTCCAAAGGCCCCTGAGCGGACACTGTCCATGGTTCCAGGTTCCAGGTCAACCAGATGGCCCGAGGCACGTACTTGTTGAGCTGAGGGGAGAGAAGGGCTCGGTGATTTGGGTTACAGAGGGCCATAGCCTCTCCCTCATTCTTTCTAAATTCTCTGCTGCGTGGCCATCCTCCTGCTCACATCCTAAGAGCCTTTACTGTGAAGTCAGAGAGTCCCTGGACCAAAGGCAAGCTTGAGCAACTTTCTTCACCTTAAGCACTCACTATGTGTAAGGACGGAGCAGGACAGGATGGATCAAGTCACACACCCACCAGGCGCAGGGGCTCATGCCTGCACTCCCAGCACTTTGGGAGGCCAAGGCAAGTGGATCACTTTGAGTCCAGGAGTTCAAGACCAGCCTGGGCAACATATTGAGACTGACTCTATTAAATTAAATAAAATTTTAAGTCACGTGTCCATGTGGGCAGAGGGGTGTATCACCACTTTGATATGGAAATCACCTTATACCAGTTGCTAAATAGCCCCTGACTAAGCCCTCCAGGTGACCCCTTCTCTAGACCCTCTTACAGCCTCCAAAGTCTCTGGCCCACCCCATCCCTGTCTGTGCCCCTGGACACGCAAAGGCCCTCATGGCACTAATATGTTTGGCTCTCACTTTTGTGACTGCGATTTGTTGTCTTTATTCTGGGCCTCTGGATGCCCGACATCCACTTATGCCTGCTGGTATCTCAGCCAACCATGGGAGGACAGAGATGCTGAGGAGACCTAGTCAGTACAGGGCTGGGATGGGGAGGCTGGGGTGGGGAGGCTGCGGTGGGGAGGCTGGGATGGGGAGGCTGGGGTGGGAGGCTGGGATGGGGAGGCTGGGTGGGGAGGCTGCGGTGGGGAGGCTGGGGTGGGGAGGCTGCGGTGGGGAGGCTGCGGTGGGGAGGCTGGGGTGGGGAGGCTGCGTGGGGAGGCTGGGATGGGGAGGCTGGGGTGGGGAGGCTGCGGTGGGGAGGCTGGGGTGGGGAGGCTGGGGCAGCCACTCACAGGAGGCCTCATTGTAGTAGACGCTGATCCGCTCCAGCTGCAAGTCCGAGTCGCCCACATAGTTGCCGCTGGGGTCGATGCCATGCTCATCGCTGATGACTTCCCAGAACTGCAAACAAAGTGGGAGAGGAGGGGTCGGCGGGCGGCCCATAACCCCAGTCAGGCCCTTTCCCCTGTGAAGCCTCATAGCCCTTGGTGCAAAATGAGGGCTTTTGAACCAAGGCCTCCACTAGCCCCGTTCGGAAGAGAGCCCCACACTCTGTCATCTGTCAGAAAATCGCCCTAAAAAATATGCACCTCCACACCTGCACGTCCAGTCCGACCACAGCTCCAGGGTGGGTCAAGGTTCAACAGACCCACACCCAGGCCCCCAGGCCCAGCTGTGCACCTGCTGGCAAGGGCCTGGGCCAGCTGATCCCTCCACGAAGGGCGTTGGTAATAAAAACCCTGAGGGATGGTTTTTACTACCCCCCTCTCTTCAGGAAAGGAAACCGAGAGAGGGTAGAGACACCCACAGTAGCTGGTAGGGCAGGGTTCAGAGGCCCGGAGCTCAGGATCGCTTTTGGCTGCTACACCTGCCCCTCCATGTCAGAGCAAACCATGTCCAGTGATGGTGGCGGGACATTATTGGCCTCAGCCAATGGGACTCATAGGGACCCTGAGAGCCAACCTCATCAGGGACCCCCAGCTGGGTCTGCAGAGGGGTCCTTGGGGTCCCAAATGGGAAGCGACTTGCCTGAGGTCACCCAGCCTGTCCGTGTGGAGCCATCTCAGCTCCCAGGGGCCATCCTCTCTCTGCCTGCCACCTCCACCTTTCTCCCCTTAGAACAGGTACCTATTGTGCTTCTCAGACTCTGCTCCCAAGACGGCTGCAGAGCCTAGACTCAGGGGCTGGGCCTGCTGGGTTCACAGGCCCTTCCCCCACCCCTCCCAGCTGTGTGACCTTGCGCAGGTCACCAGGATTCTGTAACTCGGTGTCCTCATCTGTACAGTGAGCATGATGACAGCAGGTCTTTTTGAGATTAAAATGGGTTAATCTGCATAAGGCATATAAATGGTATATGGCAAACATAGAACTATTAGTACATATGTGTGCACACGGAGACCCATACCCCTGGGTGAGAGCAAGGCCTGCAGAGAAGTTGCCACCTCATCGTGGGGGACACTGATGGCCAAGGCTGCTGCATCTGGGAGCAGTGTCTGCAGGCAGCAGGCCTCCTGGGACACACACTAGATGGCTTCCTGGGGCCGCCTAATCTCTCCCAATGCCTCTTGCCCTCACTCCTCAGGAGTGACTTTTAGATGAGCTGACGGGCATGAAGGCCTCAAGACACAAGGGGCTCTACACATGAGTCATGCGCTGCAGAAAAGATTCCTCAAAAAAACAGCAGGTGAGAAAACAATTTGGTGGGGCCGGGCACAGTGGCTCACAACTGCAATCCCAGCACTTTGGGAAGCTGATGCAGGAGGACTCCAGGAGTGCAAACAAAGATGTGCTTTGGAATGGAGACACGGGAGATATGTTTTAAGGTGCCTCTAGTAGGCGAGACACAGTGGCTCACACCTGCAATCCCAGCACTTTGGGAGGTCGAGGCGGGCAGATCACCAGAGGACAGGAGTTCGAGACCAGCCTGGCCAACATGGTGAAACCCGTCTCTACTAAAATACAAAAATTAGCCAGGTGCGGTGGCAAGCATCTGTAATCCCAGATTAGGGAGGCTGAGGCAGGAGAATCGCATGAACTCAGGAGGCAGAGGTTGCAGTGAGCTTACATCGCACCACTGCACTCCAGCCTGGGCGACAGAGGGAAACTCCATCTCAAATAAAAGAAGGAAAGAAACGGTTTGTGGTGCTTCTCTATGTGTGGATATCTCTGTCAGATGTATGGAAGGCTGTGCCTGGAGAGGGGCCCCAGAGTGGGAGAACCTTCTTCTCACTGGGTGCCCTACGGTCCTGTTGGACTTTATCACGTGCACAGTGTAGCTCTTCAAAGAAAATTTGTTAAAAATAAATGTTTTTAAAACCTTAAGAATAAACACAGTGTAATT
This sequence comes from Rhinopithecus roxellana, assembly GCF_007565055.1. Lineage (NCBI taxonomy): Eukaryota > Metazoa > Chordata > Mammalia > Primates > Cercopithecidae > Rhinopithecus > Rhinopithecus roxellana. The sequence continues at coordinate 8,722 of NW_022142848.1, read as the reverse complement.
ATTATAACATGAACAGTATGGACATGGACAGCCTCTGCTAACAGTGTCTCAGGATGACAGTTCACCCTGAGACTGTTGTCAGAGGTCATCTCTCCACAAAGGTCAGGGATTTCTTTCCACCTTTGGGCATTTTTGTCATTGCTAAGTTTTATTCTTTTTGCATTAAGTTTTTGAATTATAAAAATGAATCAGGGTCGGGCATGGTGGCTCACACCTGTAATCCCAGCACTTTGGGAGGCTGAGGCAGGCAGATCACTTGAGGTCAGCAGTTCGAGACCAAACTGGTCAACATGGCAAAACCCCTGTCTCTAATTAAAATACAAAAATTAGCCAGGCGTGGTAACGTGCACCTGTAATCTCGGCTACTTGAGAGTCTGAGACATGAGAATCACTTGAACCCAGGGGGCAGAGGTTGCAATGAGCCAAGATCAAGCCACTGCACACCAGCCTGTGGGACAAGAGTGAGACCCTGTCTTTAAAAAAAAAAAAAACAAAAAAGGCTGGGCACGGTGGCTCACACCCCTGTAATCCCAGCACTTTGGGAGGCCGTGGGCGGATCACGAGGTCAGTAGTTCAAGACCAGCCTGACCAACATGGTGAAACCCCATCTCTACTAAAAATACAAAAATTAGGCTGGGTGCAGTGGCTCACGCCTGTGGTCCCAGCACTTCGGGAGGTCAAGGCAGGCAGATCACGAGGTCAGGAAATCGAGACCATCCTGGCTGGCAGGGGGAAATCCCATCTTACTAAAAATACAAAAAATTAGCAGGCATGGTGGCGGGCATCTGTAGTCCCAGCTACTTGGGAGACTGAGGCAGGAGAATGCGTGAACCTGGGAGGCAGAGCTTGCAGTGAGCCGATATGCGCCACTGCACTCCAGGCCTGAGTGATAGAAGCAACACTCCGTCTCAAAAAAAAAAAAAAAAAAAAAAAAAAAAAAAAAAAAAAAAAATTAGCTGGTTGGTGGTGGGCACCTGTAATCCCAGCTACTCAGGAGGCTGAGGCAGGAGAGAATCGCTTGAACCACCCGGGAGGCAAGGGTATGGGTCAGTGAGCCGAGATCACCACCCACTACACTGCAGCCTGGACGACAGTGAACAAAGACTCTATGAAAGAAAAAGAGAAAGAAAAATAAGAAAAGAAAAGGAAAAGAAAAGAAAAGAAAAGAAAGAAGGAGGAAGGAAGGAGGAAGGAAGGAAGGAGGAAGGAAGGAAGGAAGGAAGGAAGGAAGGAAGGAAGGAGAAGAGAGAAAAGAGAGAAAGAGAAAGAGAAAAAAAAAGAAAGGAAGAAATAAAGGCTGTGTGCGGTGACTCATGCCTGTAATCCCAGCACTTTTGGGAGGCTGAGGGGCGGGCAGATCACAAGGTCAAGAGATCAGAATCATCCTGGCCAACAGGGTGAAACCCCATTCTCTACTAAAAACACAAAAATTAGCTGGGCGTGGTGGTGTGTACCTGTAATCCCAGCTATTCAGGAAGCTGAGGCAGGAGAATCGCTTGAACTCAGGGGAACGGAGATTGCAGTAAACCAAGATCGTGCCACTACACTCCAGGCCTGCGCGACAGAGCAAAACTTAGTCTCAAAAAAAAAAGGGGTTCAAACAAGACAACAGTTATCTGTGGAATGACAAAAGTCTTAGGACAGTCACAGTAAAGTGAAACCCACAAGAAACCTTGTCATCTCCGTGGTACACAATCATTTAACATACCAATCATAATTTTTTTTTTTTTTTTTTGAGAACAGAGTCTCACTCTGTCACCCGGCTGGAGTGCAGTGGCAGTACGTCAGCTCACTGCAACCTCTGCCTCCCAGGTTCAAGCGATTCTCTTGCCTCAGCCTCCCGAGTAGTTGGGACTAAAGGCACCCGCCACACACCCAGCCTATTTTTTTGTATTTTAGTAGAGATTGGGTTTCACCATCTTGGCCAGGCTGGTCTCTAAACTCTGACCTCAGGTTGATCGCCTGCCTCGGCCTCTCAAAGTTCTAGAATTACAGGCGTGAGCCACTGCGCCCGGCCAACGATCATAATTATTACTGACAAGGTATACTGTAAGGCATATCAGAAATATAGAAATCTTACATAATTTTGTAATACATATGAATAACGTATTTATATATAACCCCAAAGAAAGTTAACACCATTTTACATTTTGACAATACCTCCTGTGTGATTTTAATACATCATTTATAAGTCAAATATGTCTCTTTTGGAATTTAAGGGACCTAATATTTAAAAGATTAATTAGTTTTTTTAAAAAAAGAATTTAGAATTTGTGTTTGGTAAAGTTGTCAAATATCAAAGGTTTAAACACTGGGTATCACAAAATAGAATCTCAGGTCAACATAAGTCATCCATTTAGTCAAAATGACTCAAAAGTTTTAGAAAGGCAAAAAACTTTACTCTGCTAGGAAACTCAGCTTTCCAAACAAGACCCAATGAGGATAGCACAAGGTCAATGGAATCTGGTCTTCATTCTCACCTTTTTTGTTTTCTTCAGTTTACTCAAAAGGCAAACAAAAATATTTCATTCTCTCTCCATATTATATAAAAATCTTCTTCAAAAAAGAAAAATTGACCAGGTGCGGTGGCTCACACCTGTAATCCCAGCACTTTGGGAGGCCAAGGTGGGCGGATCACCTGAGGTCAGGAGTTCGAGACCAGCCCGGCTGACATGGCAAAACTCCAGCTCTACTAAAAATACAAAAATTAGCCAGGTGTTGGCCGGGCGTCGGTGGCTCAAGCCTGTAATCCCAGCACTTTGGGAGGCCGAGACGGGCGGATCATTGAGGTCAGGAGATCGAGACCATCCTGGCTAACACGGTGAAACCCGTCTCTACTAAAAAATACAAAAAACTAGCCGGGCCGAGGTGGTGGCGCCTGTAGTCCCAGCTACCTCGGGAGGCTGAGGCAGGAGAATGGCGGGAACCGGGAGGCGGAGCTTGCAGTGAGCTGAGATCCGGCCACTGCACTCCAGCCTGGGGGTGATCAGAGCAAGACATCCGTCTCAAAAAAAAAATAAAAAAAAAAAAAAAAAAAAAAAAATTAGCCAGGTGTGGTGGCGCATGCCTATAATCCCAGCTACTCAGGAGGCTGAGGCAGGAGAATGCTTAAGGCCTGGGAGGTGGAGGTGTTGAAGGTTGAGCCAGATTGCACCACTGCACTCTATCCTGGGCAACAGAGCTGAGGACTCTGTCCTCAAAAGAAAAAAAAAATAGAAATAAAGAAAACCAAATTCCATTTTTACATTGGTGAATCATTAATGCTAAAGCTAATTTAAATAAAATCTCATAAAGATGTCAAATTTTAATTAGTTTGACCATAAGGTAAGATTTTTATACACCTTTTATAAACATTTATAATTTTCTGCTAAAGAGATCAATGCTCTAAGAAAAGCCTTTATTAAGACCCACAGACCCAGACTCTGGCCCTGCATCAGTGTGCTTTTCAGGGTCAATTTACGGAAAAACTAAATAATACTCTTTTTTTTGTTTGGTTGGGTTTTTTTTTGTATTTTTTAGTAGAGACGGGGTTTCACCATGTTAGCCAGGATCGTCTTGATCTCCTGACCTTGTGATCCGCCCGTCTCAGCCTCCCAAAGTGCTGGGATTACAGGCTTGAGCCACCACGCCCGGCCAATAATACTCTTTTAATTGTAGCCAACTTGCTCACACACAGAATGTTTCACAAAATTAATCTTTTACAAACCTTCTACAACTTGCTTAAATCTTTAGTTTTATTCTTTCTTTTAACCCAAGACAATCCTTAAACTTTCTAAATTAGACAAAATTACTTTTTCTTAAAAAGCCACATTCCTGGCCGGGCGCGGTGGCTCAAGCCTGTAATCCCAGCACTTTGGGAGGCCGAGACAGGCAGATCACGAGGTCAGGAGATCAAGACCATCCTGGCGAACACGGTGAAACCCCGTCTCTACTAAAAAATACAAAAAAACTAGCCGGGCGAGGTGGTGGGCGCCTGTAGTCCCAGCTACTCCGGAGGCTGAGGCAGGAGAATAGCGTGAACCCGGGAGGCGGAGCTTGCAGTGAGCTGAGATCCGGCCACTGCACTCTAGCCTGGACCACAGAGCGAGACTCCGTCTCAAAAAAAAAAAAAAAATACAAAAAATACAAAAAAACTAGCCAGGTGAGGTGGCGGGCGCCTGTAGTCCCAGCTACTCGGGAGGCTGAAGCAGGAGAATGGCGTAAACCCGGGAGGCGGAGCTTGCAGTGAGCCGAGATCACGCCACTGCACTCCAGCCTGGGCAACAGAGCAAGACTCCGTCTCAAAAAAACCAAAACAAAATAAAAACAAAAACACATTCCCATGCCTTTTTACTAAAAACACATAATTTTCATTTCTAGTGTAAGCAATTTTAATTATGTACCAGGTGCAGAGTCTAGGACACAAAACAGAACCACAGATAATGTCTGACTCCAGCAGAACTAGCGGGCATGGCTAACTCCACATGTCCCCAGCCTCACCTAGAACCCAATGGCTCTAATGCAGGTAAGTTGAACAATTTAAAAAGTCAGCCAGGCATGGTGACTCAAGCCTGTAATAGCAGTACTTTGGGAAGCCAAGGCGGTGGATGACGAGCTCAAGGGTTCAAGACCAGCCTGGCCAAGATGGTGAAATCCCATCTCTACTAAAAATACAAAAAGTAGCTGGGTCTGGTGGCGTGTGCCTATAATCCCAGCTACTCGGGAGGCTGAGGCAGGAGAATGGCTTGAACTGGGACCCAGGAAGGGGAGGTTGCAGTGAGCCAGTATCTCGCCACTGCACTCCAGCATGGGCTACAGAGGGAGGCTCAGTCTCAAAAAAAAAAAAAAAAAAGTCACAGAAGCAGTTTAGGAGCTTAAGTAATCCAGCAAACACTGTCCTTATTTAGACTAAGTGTCTAAATTTCTATTTTTTTTGAGACAGAGTTTCACACTTGTCACCCAGGTTGGAATGCAGTGGTGCAATCTCAGTTCACTGCAACCTCCGCCTCCTGGGTTCAAGCAATTCTCCAGCCTCAGCCTCCTGAGTAGCTGCCATTACAGGTATGTGCCACCACGCCCAGCTAATTTTGTATTTTTAGTAGAGATGGGGTCTTGCCATGTTGGACAGGCTGGTCTCGAACTCCTGATCTCAGGTGATCTGCCCGGCCACCGTGCCTGGCTCCAAATGTCTAAATATTAAAGACTTTTTATTTTACTTTACTAATAATCTTTTTTTTTTTTTTTTTTGAGACAGAGTCTTGCTGTGTCGCCCAGGCTGGAGTGCAGTGGCGTGATCTCGGCTCACTGCAAGCTCTGCCTCCCGGGTTCCCGCCATTCTCCCGCCTCAGCCTCCGAGTAGCTGGGACTACAGGCGCCCGCCACCGCGCCCGGCTAGTTTTTTGTATTTTTAGTAGAGACGGGGTTTCACCGTGTTAGCCAGGAGGGTCTCGATCTCCTGACCTCGTGATCCGCCCGCCTCGGCCTCCCAAAGTGCTGGGATTACAGGCTTGAGCCACCGCGCCCGGCCTACTAATAATCTTTAAAACTGTCTTAATTTATCAAAGATTACTAGAGTATTATTTTATCAGTTCAGCCACGATGGCCAGGAAAAACTCTTACACATGGAGGTTCCCTAAAGATGTTTGTTTCTCGATTGGATTAGCCTCAGGGTAGAGCCTTTTTTTTTTTTTTTTTTTTTTTTTTTGAGACAGAGTCTTACTCAGTCGTCCAGGCTGGAGTACTGTGGCGCGATCTCAGCTCACTGCACGCTCCGCCTCCCGGGTTCACGCCATTCTCCTGCCTCGGCCTCACGAGTAGCTGGGACTACAGGCACCCGCCACCTCGCCCGGCTAGTTTTTTGTATTTTTTTAGTAGAGACGGGGTTTCACTGTGTTCGCCAGGATGGTCTCGATCTCCTGACCTTGTGATCCGCCCGTCTCGGCCTCCCAAAGTGCTGGGATTACAGGCTTGAGCCACCGCGCCCGGCCCAGGGTAGAGTCTTTTAAGGCAGTGGTACCCGGCCTCTTTGGCACCAGGGACTGGTTTCGCGGAAGACAGTTTTTCCGCAGACTCAGTGAGAGGGACGGTTTCGGGATGAGTCAAGCGCCTGACATTTACAGTGCACGTTTTTTCTATTATTACACGGTAATACATAATGAAATAATTGTACAACTCACCTGAACGTGTAATCACTGGGAGCCCTGAGGTTGTTTCCTGCAACTAGACGATTCCATCTGAGGGCGAGGGGAGACAGTGGGAGGCAGGTTCCCATTCGGAGCTCACTAGAGCCCCGGTGTGCGCAGTTCACAACAGGGTTTGAGCTCCTGTGAGAACCGGATCCTGCTGCTGATCCCACAGGAGGCGGAGCTCGGGTGGTGACAGCAGTGATGGGGTGCCACTATAAATACAGATGAGGCTTCCCTAGCTCACCCGCTCACTGGTCACCTGGTGCTATGTGGCCCAGTTCCTAACTGGCCACAGATCACTACTGGTCCTTGGCCTGGGGGCTGGGGACCCCTGTTTTAAGCAATTTCTAGCCCCAAATAAGCAGGCATGGCTAGAAGGCAAAACAGATCCTCAAAATCAAAAATCCTTAACTGGGTGCAGTGGCTCATGCCTGTAATCCCAGCACTTCGGGAGGCTGAGGTGGGCAGATCATTTGAGGTCAGGAGTTCAAAAACAGCTTGGCTAACATGGTGAACATCTCTACTAAAATACAAAAATTAGCCATGCGGTGGGTGTGCTCTATAGTCCCATCTACTCGTGAGGCTGAGGGAAGAGAATCGCTTGAACCCGGGAGGGAGAAGTTTCAGTGAGCCGAGATCGTGCCACTGCACTCCAACCTGGGCGACAGAGCAAGACTCAGCCTCAAAAAAAAAAAAAAAAAAAAAGAGAGGCCAGGCAAGGTGACTTATGCCTGTAATCCCAGCATATTGGCAGGCTGAGGCAGGAGGATCACCTGAGGTTGGGAGTTAGAGACCAGCCAGACCAACATGGAGAAATCCCATCTCTACTAAAAATACAAAATTACCCAGGGACAGTGGTGTGTACCTTTAGCCCCAGCTACTTCGGAGGCTGAGGTGGGAGGATTGCTTGAGTCCGGGAGGAAGAGGCTTCAGTGAGCTGTGATCATGCCACTGCACTCCAACCTGGGCAACAGAGTGAGATTTTCACTAAAAATAAATAAATAAAACCAATGTGCAAAGAAGGGTGTATTGACACATAGTCATAACCACTCACTGTGAGAAACTCACTGTGGCCACCAGTCACTTCAAAGACTGTCTCTCTTATCTATCTATTACTTACCATGCAAAGTAATTCAATTGACTGAGAAGTTTTTACACAGGGAGAGCAGGGGCTTTAAAACAATACCTGTACACATATAGCCCAAATATTTTATTTTGTTTTTTTTATTTGAGATAGAGTCTCACTCTGTCACCCAGGCTGGAGTGCAGTGGCACAGTCTCGGCTCTCTGTAATCTCTGCCTCCCAGGTTCAAGCGATTCTCCTGCCTCAGCCTCCGGAATAGCTGGGGCTACAGGCACAGGCCACTATGCCCGCCTAATTTTTGTATTTTTAGTAGAGACAGGGTTTCGTCATATTGGTCAGGCTGGTCTTGAACTCCTGACCTCAAATAATCCACCCGCCTCAGCCTCCCAAACTGCCTGTAATCCCAGCACTGTAGGAGGCTGAGGCGGTCACTGGCACCGTAGCTCACTGTGGGAGGCTGAGGTGACAGGATCATTTGAGGCCAGGAGTTCGAGACCAGCCTGGGCAACATGACGAGACCTCATCTCTATGAAGAACTATATATGTATTTATATTATACATCACATAAAAATATCAGACCGGGGGCCGGGCGCGGTGGCTCAAGCCTGTAATCCCAGCACTTTGGGAGGCCGAGACGAGCGGATCACGAAGTCAGGAGATCGAGACCATCCTGGCGAACACAGTGAAACCCTGTCTCTACTAAAAAAATACAAAAAAAAAAAAATTAGCCGGATGTGTGGGCGGCGCCTGTAGTCCCAGCTACTGGGGAGGCTGAGGCAGGAGAATGGCGTAAACCCGGGAGGCGGAGCTTGCAGTGAGCTGAGATCCGGCCACTGCACTCCAGCCCGGGCGGCAGAGCGAGACTCCGTCTCAAAAAAAAAAAAAAAAAATCACATCAGCCCAGTGGCTCACGACTCCAATCCCAGCACTTCGGGAGGCTGAGGTGGGCAGATCACCTGAGGTTGGGAGTTTGAGACCAGCCTGGCCAACATGGAGAAACTCTGTCTCTACTAAAAATACATTAGCCAGGCATGGTGGTCCATGCCTGTAATCCAAGCAACTCAGGAGGCTGAGGCAGGATAATTGCGTGAACCCAGGAGGCAGAGGTTGCAGTGAGCTGAGTTCATGCCATTGCACTCCAGAGCCTGGGCAACACGAGTGAAGCTGTCTGGAAAAAAAAAATTAAAATTTTAAAAATGGCTGTGCACAGTGGCTCACGCTTGTAATTCCAGCACTTTGGGAGGCTGAATCACCCGAGATCAGGAGTTCGAGACCACCCTGACCAACGTGGAGAAACTCCGTCTCTGCTAAAAATACAAAATTAGCCAGGCATGCTGGCGTGTGCCTGTAATTCCAGCTACTAGCAAGGCTGAGGCGGGAGAATCACTTGAATCCAGGAAGTGGAAGTTTTGGTGAACCGAGATCACGCCATTGCACTCCAGCCTGGGCAACGAGTGAAATGCTGTCTCAAAAA